>NW_020449163.1:911587-947408 GCF_003343035.1 Apteryx rowi | reverse complement strand
GGGCCCCGGCGCCGCCCGCCTCCTCCGCGCCCCTCTCCCGCCGCCTCAGCCACAGCCCGCGGCTGGACCCGGTCTGCCCCGCGCTCCCCGCCGCCACCGCCACTCCGGTCCCTTCCCCTCCTCCCCCAGCCCCGCTCTGCGCCCTCCCCCGGGGGCGGGGGGGTAAGAAACCTGCCTCGCTCCATTCAGCCCCGCACCTTGACGTGGCACCTGGGCTCACCCCACACACACCGCGAGCACAGGCGCGGCCTCACGGTCTCCAGCCCTCCCCCCCCAGCAGGGTCTGCCACGAAAGCAGACCCAGGCTTTTAGAGCCAGCTCCTGTAAACACCCAAGTATGGGGACCACGCAGCCTCTCTGGGCAGGCTCTTACACTGCACAGCTGCCCTCAGGGTGGAAAAGGGTTTTCTTGATATCCAGTCCAAACCCCTCCTGTTGCAGTTTCTCTGCTCTCTCTCTCATCCTCCCACGGTGCACACTTCAGTGAAGAGCCTGACTCCTCCTCTTAGGCACTAAAGAGTTAGAGCTATTAGGCCCACCCTAAAGCCATCTCTTCTCTAAGTTAACCAAGCCCAGCTCCCTCAGCCTGTCCTCACAGAGGAAGTACTCTGGCCACTAACCATCGTGGTAGGCTGCTGCTGAGGCAGAACAGAAATGGGGGGCTAGGAGGAGATGGGTGCAAATACACTGTCCGATCATGATGAAGTTGTTAAACACTACAGGTCTCCACTTGTTGCTGCCCTCCAGGCAGAATATGACCCCTTAACCACAACCACTATGCAACCAGTTTTCTGCCCATCAAGTTGTCCAGCCCTCCAGACTATAGTATCCTAAATTGACATGAGAATAGGGTGGAAGCAAATGGTAACTGTCCTACTGAAGCTGCCATAATTAACATCCACAACTCTCCCCTTGTCCACAAATCCAACCATTTTACCCCAGAACACAACCAGGTTGGTGAGGTATGACGCACCCTTTATGGATGCACAGGAGACAGTAAATGTGTTCCAAGATGACTCACTCCATGATTTTTCCAGGGACTGAAGTGAGGCTGATCACCTTGTAGTTTCCTGAATTGTCCTTCTGTCTTTTAAAGATGGGTAAAACATTTGCTTTTTTCAGTTGTTGGGGACCTCCCTCACTCTCAACACCCTCCTGAAAAGTATAGAGAGCAGCCTCACTAAGATATCAGCCAGCTCTTCTAGCACCCCCAGATGCAGTCCATCTGGTTTCAAAGGTTTGTATGGTTCAGGTTCTCTCATGTAATCTCTGCCTCAGTTCTCTTCCATTGCTGGTAGTTCCTCTCCTCCTTGAACCTCACCTCTGAGCACACAAGCCAGGGAGACTGAGGAAAAGGCAGTACTGAGTACAGCCTTATCTGTGTCCACTGTCACTAAATCACCTGCCCCATTCAACAGTGGGCACACTTTTTCATCATTCAGCCTTTTACTGCTAACATAACTGTGGAAGCTCGTGTTCTTACTCTCAACAGCCCTCAAGTGCATCAACTCTAGGTGACCTCTAGGTTTCCAACACAATTCTTACATGTCTGGGCAACAGCTATAAAYTCCTTGTTTGTACCCTGTCCCAGCCTCCATCATGCTGCATTTTTGCACTAAAGCAAGTTCAAGTTCTCTTTTTAGCCAAGCTGGTCTCCCAGTTCATCTACTTGTCTTCCCAACTTCTGGGAGGTACCATTCTTGTAGTTGAAAAAGGCTGTTCTTAAAAATCTGCCAGCTTTCCTAAGCTCCTTTATCTTTCAGGTGGGATCCTATGGTAGGCAGCTGTAACAGTTCTCCRAATAAGCCAAAGTTTGCTCTCAAAGTCCAGGGTCTGCATATTACCCACATTCCTCACTCCCTTCAGGATCTCAAGCTCCACTACATTGGGGTCACCACATCCATGGCTGCCACTATCAGATCCCCAAATAATTCTTCCTCATTACTGAACAGATCAAGCTGTACTTCATCCCTGCTTGGCCCATGCAGCATCTCTCTCAAGACACCTTCCAGAGATCKGCTGGATTGCTTGTGCCCCACCATGTTAATCTCACTGACATATTCTGGAAGCATAAATCCAACTTCTCATCATGACTGTTAAACAAAAAAATACCAGCCAACTACAATGTCACCCTTAATGGCCTTTCCTTTGATCCTTACTCAACCAGCCTGTCATCCATCCCATGCAGGAGCCCCTACATTCAAGCTGCTTTTTCACAGAGAGCAAACCTTCTCCTTCACCTTCCCTGCCCATCTTTCCTGAGGAGCTTACATGCATCCAAAACCCAGCCTTGAAAACCAAGTCTGTAACTTTGCTCACTCCCTTCAGACTTCCCTCCTACAGGGCCAGGAACCTGTTCAGTAACCCTTGAAACTCCCTTGATTAAACCTGAATCTGCTTCCAATCCTTGCCCCCTACAGACACAACATGGAAGCATACTTGCTGTACTTTTCCCACTTAAGAATACCCTTCTCCCTACAGTGGGTAAGGGTGTAAAACAAATGCAATTGCTATGTAAAAATATACTCAGTAAAACACACATTAGCATCTAAATTCATTTATAACTACAACTGCAGAATATTTCAGTAAGGAGTTGATATTGTGATGGATGAGATCTACTCACAACTGCTTTCTCCACTTTCCCCTCAAGTTCAGTGGGAAAACATACAAATTGCTGAGTAGTCTCCGTTCACATTCAAGTCCTCTTAACACACAACCATCAGCATGGGCTAATTAAAGGTCAGTAGCCTAAAGCATAACATCAAAATACACTACATCTCTGAAGGATGGCATGTTTGAATAAAATAGCAAAAAATGTTAAATGTAGGCAAAAGACATTATGGGAAAATGCAAGTTACCTGTCAGTTTTCAATTATAAAGCAAGTATCAACAGTGGATTGTGTGTAGTAACTTTACCTTTCCATCTGTTTTCTATGTTCTTCAACATAACTTCTACCTTCCCCCTCCTCCCCTTTTGAGCTTTTCTTTTAGCATTTGCACTGTTTTTCCTCCTTCCTTGTCTCTGTACCTCATCATTTTTCCTCCACGCATTGGTTTCTTTGATTGTATGAAAAAGCAGCATGCAGTCCCATCAGGGTGCCATGTAATTGTGCTGTTTTTCTCATACTACTGTTAAAGCATATGGGGAAGGATCACTAAGTGTGTGGGTAAGAAGTGAAAGTGCAGCTTTCCCTGTGTTATTATAAGCACATCAGGTCACAGATGGCTCCAGAATGAGTATCCTGGGCACCACAGCTTACCAACACCACAGGATTAGCAGATCTACACCCCAGGGCTTGAATTTAAAGGATGTCTGACAACATTAATGACTGTTGTGGGGGCAAAGCCTTCTCCAATACAGAAAGGGACGTCAACATTAGAGATAATATTCCCTTGTGATAACCCAGACTGCCATAAAGCAGTAATCATAGACAGATGAGAAATCTACTTTCAAATGTCATGTTTCCAGTTCCATAACACAGACCTAGACACTAAAAACTATTTTGCTACCCACTTCACAGACAGTAACTATCAGACATACCTCTGAAAACTTAGAGCTATGAAATACAAGGTGTTTTGATGCAGTGACTTCAACCTGAAGTTCCTCCACTCCATTTTCAAACATACAAACCATTTAAAGACACTTCTGCACTTTTTAATGGAGACAGAATTTCAACTAAAATCTTGTGTCAAAATTCCTGTGAAATAGAAAAGCTCCCCTCCCCCTGTCCTGGACTACAGAAGTCTTATTACAGAAGCAGCAGAGTAAGTACCAGAATAGGATACAGCTAGTGTCACCTCTTTAGGACTGTCTACGCAGAAATTCAAGACGAAGACAACTCAAGCACCTGATATCAAGGTACATTAATTAAAGCACAGCATAAAATCTAAATGGATACTTTAACTCTGAATTGTTTCCAGAATACTGTGCTCTCACTAGTAGTTTTACCTTAAGATATGTAAAGCTTCCATACTTTCAGATTATTTGCCTTTTATAACAATTTTGTTATAGTTTTGATTTGACATAAAAGGAGATCTAGTACTAATTCAGTGCCACATGAAATACATGTTATAGTTAAAGAGGTTTAAGAGCATTTTTCTCACTAGAAATCTCATCAACTGGAAACACCAAAATAAGCATCCTAGACATTTCAGAGTTGTTTATATGTGTATATATATATTTTAGAATAATTTAATGCAAAACACAAGACACATTAACTAAATAGTTAAATACTGCTCTGTAACAACCATTTAACTATAAACAATTTAACAAATGTGAAGAATCACATTTCAGTCAGCAGAATTTCAATCAGCAGCAAGATGCTGCCCCTAGAAACCCCATTAGGAAATAATTGTTTACCTCAGAGTTAAAATGCTTTGATAAAATTTGTTTCTATCCAGTGCAGTACTTCTTGTAAATCCATACATTTATTAGTGCAGAGCTCTACACCCTCCTGCATCAAGCAGGAGTGATCAGGTTTTCCATTTGCACTTTGCAGCACGGTGAGAAACTGGGTAAAGTTCAAACAAGTGTAAATTGCTACTACTAGGGTAAGTGAAGAATTCTGCTTTGCCAAATACCTGCACGCATTTTGGCACGAGCAGAGAGGGTTACACTTTGTAAAAAGCAATGAGGAATCACAGGATCTCTCCTCTCATCCAAGGTTTTTCTAATTATGCCCTCAATTGGTTATTCCAAGCCTTATTTAGGCAACTAATTGGGAAGATGCATATAAATGTATGCAATTCAATTTTGTTACAAAACTCAATATAATGCAGTTTACTGTGCAAAACTGGGAAAACTGGATGTAGTTCTTTTGAACACTATTAAAAAGTTAATCCCCCTTTTGTAGTGAAAAGGGTGGTAAAGAGTATGAAAATATTTACAACCGATTTAGTTAAAGATACATTTTTTTTCTATCTCCTCAAATAAGTGGAATTTATTAGAAATCTTCTTGCTGTCTAGAAGTGACAGACACCTGAAGCATTCTGTTGAAGATTCAACTAAAGCATTCATTAAAAAGTTAATCAGAAATAAAGATCTTTAGTCTAAAGCTAATGGTTTTATTTACCACTTATCATTCTGCAAAAGCATGTTAAGTATCTATTGAGATTTTATTAACAGTTTTATGTAAGAAATCCATCAGATAGACAAGGCACTTAACATATTTTGATCACTTATTGTTATTGTACTAGAGATTTGAAATGAAAAGACTGCTATGAAACAGCCCTTTTAGAGGGTCAGACTTTTCACTTGTTTTTTGAAGCAGCTGCCTTTTAGATTTATGTTTTGTATTTTGGACACTACTAGAAATTGCCTCTGTTTTACCAGTGCTAAATATACTATTTCTTCTGTGCTCATACCTGTTTCCACCTCAATTTATGATTGCTAATTGGGTATTTGGGGAAACATTCCTTTAGCTTTGCACAATCCTTTAGTGTAATGCAGCATGCCATCATGGCAACTCTAAGCAAGGACCTGTAGTCTTCTGGCCTGTGTCTTGCTCCAATTTCTTTTTCCCCTGAAGACTCTTGCAATCTCCGAGATCTTGAATGTTCTGTAGCTTTCACAGCAGGCTTGAGTCATCAGGATGAAGCACTCAAGGCCCAGGGCCAATAAGCTTGAGTGGGAAGAGTTTTATTTTAGATTTAATTTTTTATCAACTACTTCCTAATTGCAAACAAAGGGTTTTATTGGGTTTTATTCAGAGCTAAGCCATAGCTTCTCAGAAATACCAGGAAACTAGGTTTTGCTGCCTCCAAATCACAAGAAGCCAAGTCCGAACAGAAAGCTATGGAGGAACGAGGTCTATACTGCTGCTAAGGAGATAGAGAACAGTACCAGTCCCTTTTGCCATAGCACTGGTATAACCCCTACTGCCCCAGCAGCAGCACAAAAGCTGATGTTCACACAGCAGCAGCTACTACTTCTGGCTTTCCAGGGCTCCAGGACAGAGAGTAGGCCAACAGCTAATACCTACTCACATATACAAATTGGGCTAACTGGTCTAAGAATAAACTTGTTAAAGCTGAGTCAAATTCCATCTCCAAAGATTATAAGAGTACCTCTAACAAGTCCTATCACTACAGCATGTTTAGTGGCACAGAACATTTTATTTAAAGCTTTTCTTATTACCCATCTATAGGCAACTCCTAGCAGCTGCAGAGCCAGATATAGTTTAGGATCAATTTTTTTGTTTTGGAAACCTTTGCTAAAAAATGGTTTGTATTATCTGTGCAAACTTAAAATCCATTTATAGCAATAGGTTTCTGAAGAACATACAGGTAACTATGTCTTGATCAGTATCAAATGGGATATACTTCTGCTRGAGAGGGAGAGAAGCCACAAGCTATGTTTGAGAATTACTAAAATCCATCTATTGAGTTCATCCTTATTTTTCTTAAACGGAGGTCTCAGTACACATTTGATAAAAAGTACACACATTTCACATTCTCATTTCATTAACTATCCTGGTCAAATCCAAGCTGCAAAAGGACCTCCAGAGACAGAAGAGATACTGTATCCTGAAGCTGTTGCATCTGAAACACAGCTGGCCAGAAAGCAACGAGTCTGAGATCTATTACTCTATCAAGTTAGTATTAAAAAAGGTCTTACCACAGCTGAGGGAAGCAGGGGCCACATTTTCATATGAGAAGGGCCGACTTACCAGTTAGAGAAGGTAACTGCTTGCAGCTAACTCTACTACTTACACAAGCTACTTCTCTTGCCTCTCGGTTCTCATATGTAAAAAATGGACAGCCATATTAATTTCTGTAAGGTGATTTAAAAACAAGTGAAAGCCCTATATAAAAGCTCAGCAAGTAACAGGAGCCAGTGCAGGAGAAGGTTGAGTGAGGCTTGATGCTAGAATTTGGTAAACAAGAAACAGTAAATTCCTGAAGGAGCTGGAATATCTGCCTCTTTCTTGGAATATCCAAATCAAGTACTACTCAGTACCATCAGTAAGGAGTTATGTATCTGTTCACATACATTTCTGCTTCTTAAAAATCCCAGTTTAGTAAAGCACTATCACCAATAAAATTTTCCAGTTAATTTCTTAGTTGCAGTAAGCTAATTCACATGTAACAGAAAGTAACTGTCAGAACTTTGACTGTTTTCCATCTTCACCTACCAAATACTCCTCTTGGCATCCAACTGTATGACCTTATCTAATATTTAGAAAGTCAACTGAGATCCCCATTTGAATAAGTCTTCACTAACATGAATAAGGAATGGACATTAAGACTCTTGAAATGATGCAAGCATTCATGAACTTTAAACATTAGGCTGTATCTCTATAGTATGTACACAGATAAGCTACTGCACTGAGATTACTCCACAGGTTTGCAGAAGCCCAACTGTTCCAACAGCAAAAACAATAACTACTCCAGGTCAAAGATGAGAAAGGGTTATTTCACCCAAAGATCATGACAACTTGATTCTAGCGCTCTTATTAGTAATGTCTTAGGGACATTACTAATGCTTCATTTCAATTTGAATATTTCAATTTGAATGAATACTGCATAAATACAGGTCCAGGAGAATTCAGCACTTTATGTAACAATCAGAAAAAAAAAAGGTAGATATTTGGTTAAGTAGTTTCCTGGCCTACCTCCTATGGGAGAATATTATATATTATATATATATCTAAGTATCAGGAGGGGAGAAGCAGCACCTTGGTACAGCAACTTACAATAGGATTTGTAAAACGCAAGGAATCATGCACATTGGTTGAACACATTATGTGAGACTAAAGCTCCGAATAGGAAATTAATATCAAATGAAGACAACTGACAGACATGCAGCCACAGTAAAACTGAGTTTTAGAACTAAATCCTAGAATGTAATCAGTAAGTGAACTAATGAGACAAAGGCCTGGACAAACAGCTATTAGTTGCTGGAAAAGATGTTCTAAAAACTCATCAATAGAAATTCCCTTTAAAGAGATGACCCATATGGAACAAAAGACTAGCAGGCACCTTCTTGACAGTGAGGAGCAAGAGAATAAAATGCAAACATAACTACATGTTGCTGTATCTTTCAACGTGCAGATGGAAAAGAGTGGTGAGGCTACCTTCAAGCTCCAGAAACTCAGAGCAATCTTTTAATAGTTTGCAGAACCACAGCGAGTTCCAAAATGCTTCCAGCATTGGACAGTAGTATTAAGAACTGAAAGAGAAGAGCTATTAAATACTAGCAAAGAAGAAAGCCATAAAAGAAAAGCAGACAAAGCTTCTCATTCAAATAGCTCATGTCCATTAAGTTAAAAGCAGCAGCACAGTCCAAGAATTTCCAGTTACAGAACAGTACTCCCATTACAGGTTGTTACTGTAACAGAAACAAGTGTTAAGACCCTTGAGAAAATGCATCTAAAAGGAGCTGTGATGCTTTAAACAGTCCTCACTGAACTCTGGGGTAAAAAAGGATGACATCAAATTCTAAACAGTATTCAGGTTTGTTTGGTTGTGTGTTTTTTTTTTTTTTTTTTTTGGGGGGGGGGGGGAGTTAACTGGAGGCACTTTTAAGACTTCTTGGTCACAGTTAGATCAGAGGTATAGCAGTTTCAATGGATGCACATGCCCAAGATCCAACTTAAGTTCCCAAGGAACAGTATTACAAAAGACTGAAAAACAACAAACAAGATACTGATGCATCTCAGAAATGCAATATTGCTGATACACTTGAGCAAGCCAGGATGAAGTCCCAGACTGAGGAAGGAGGCTGTACAACTGCATGGACATCCCTACATTCAGCACAAGTAATATAATGTGGTACTAAGCGTCAGTAGCTAGGGCAGGGGACTACTACCTTTAGTCTAGGTGGTCTGTGAATATCCTCAAGCACTTAAAACATCCTTGGAAATATCTCATCTGTACAGGGCATGTAGTAGAGATGAAAGGCTGAAGATTCTCAGTCAGCTATTTAACAGTCAACTTGTTTGTGCCACAAGAACACCTAAAGATAAATAGAGGAACTTTGGAAAGCCTCTTAAGTTTTGCAAGACCTGTATCAGTAAGCATGAAAAACTTTTGCAAATGCAGCAACACTGTTAAAAAATGCACAGATAGTCCTCCAATAGTCAGGAATTCACATGCTCAACTGAAACAATACCAGTTACAGATTCATGATCTGTAGGTGAAAACCAGCTTACAGCATATCTACGAAAATTACTGCTGATTATGGCAATATGATATTATAAAACTCATGTATACACAGTAGTTCCATGCCTGTTGGACCTCTGTTCAACCTTGTCTGAAAAAAAAAAAAAAAAAAGGTCATTTAAGAAGTGACCCAGTATCTACTGAATGGGTAAGTAAATTCTAATGAATTACTACTTTCCCAAGTTTAGTATTTCAGGTGAGTTGCACACAAACTGTGTGTTATGAATGCATTAACAGGTTTTATGCACCAGAAACATCATCTTTGTCTGAGCAATCTTCCTAAGTTTTATTTAAACTACACGGGCCTAAAACTCTTCTTTAAACACTGCTTTACCCTCTGCAGTAACATGCGCAAGACATTTTTTAGTTACCTTCTGCTGCATAACTGGATCAGCTAATGAACTATAAAACAATGTACTGATCAGTGAGTACTAGTACAACATCTAACTAGACTCCTAAGCAACAGCATAAAGGATGAATAACAAAAAGCACTTTCCGTAACAAAGAAATAAAGTCTATATACTCCATCTAACTAGAAGTAACAGTTTAGGAGAGGACTAGCCTTCTCTAAAGGGACTGCTTAGTTGTCAAAAGAAAAGCACAAGCAGGAGAGCTATGCAGTGGTCTCGCACAGATTTTGAAAACAATAAAACTGATCTAAGCACTTCCATTATGAAAATGACTTCAACATGTATTGAACAGCATTAAACTATCATCTGTGACAATTAAACTAAAAGCTAACAGCACTGAAGAGAAACTGCTTGAACACATGGCAGATTAACAAAGGAAGTGATTGGCATTAGAACAAGGTATCACCATATAAACACAGAAAGACATAAGTTTGTGTGATGTTACCTGTATGCTTACATTGGTAAATGAAGATTTAAGATTTTAGTTGAGACTGTAACTCTTACTGTAACAGCAGAAGCTATTTTCTACACCCTATTTTAGTTTTCTAGGATCAGAAATAAGATACAAAACTTGCAATGCATTCAGGGAGCTGTATTTGCTCTCTTAAAAGCACCAGAA
Organism: Apteryx rowi; assembly: GCF_003343035.1. Taxonomy (NCBI): domain Eukaryota; kingdom Metazoa; phylum Chordata; class Aves; order Apterygiformes; family Apterygidae; genus Apteryx; species Apteryx rowi. The sequence goes on along the minus strand of NW_020449163.1, from coordinate 937,217 downwards.
CAGTAAGTTTCATCCTTGGCCTTACAAAAATGTTAAATACATACTTTAAAGCATATGAACCCTTGTTGTCATAGTTGTAAAATACAGGAAGAAAATGCTAGTGGCCTTTGTGATTAGGCCCAACAGCTCCATTTTCCCAGCTAGCTCCACCTTCCCTTTAACACTAGGTATGAAGTGCAGCATTCAGGATGAAAGGGCAGATCAGAGAATCTTAAAATTAAGTATCAAAAGACAAGTTTCCAGAGACATTGAATATAAGTTTCCTAAAAGGTGAAAGAGACAGACTGAAGTTCAATCCTCCATATCATCCACTTCAGAGGAGAGGAGGTGGAACTCTGCTCCTGAATAATGCAGTACAAAGATTGTTACCCACATTCTAGCCCAGCGCTCCTTGCAGCTAGAAGGGGACATTTGAGCTGACAATCCTTTCAGCCCAACAGTTTCAAGCTTAAAAGTGAAGACAATTATGTCTTGAATTACATTTGAGATCTCTGCTTTCCAAACTGCAATATATTCTTTCCAAAATAATGAACATTACTGTAATACAATTCTGTCCCATCCTCAGTTTGTACATATGTGAGGAACAGACAGAAACAAATTTCAGTGTTGGCTGTAATGTGCAGCTTCAAAACAGTCTGGCTTGAGATAGTGTAATATATTATCTGCTGCCAAAACACAGACCCCTGCCACTTGGGCTAAGAGACCACTCCAGTAGCTGTAACAAGACATGCTGCAAGAACTTGAAGCATCAAAATGCAGTCAGAGGGGGCATTAACCATGTATGTACCCTTCATTTGTTAGGAAGAATCTCATTCAGAAGATATTTTCATCATGTATGCCAGAACTTCTCTAATTTAACTTGTCTGGATCCTACTTACGGCCTCAGGAACAGCTTCCAGCTCTGCATACAGAAGAATATTTTTGGCTGGTCAGGCAGCATTTATACACCACTTTAGACTGCCATGTACACAATTCCAAGTACTTTTGGAAAGCTCTAGGATACAGAGTGTAATCTATTACTGCCTTTTTAAGCAATTCTCTCACAGGATTTTAATAAAAGTTTGAATGATTTTCAGAACACTAAGTATGGGAGAACAAAATCTGTTAGAGCAGCCCAGTGGTCTGTTAAAAAGAAGTCTGCTTTTTTTTAAAGCAAAAATTCTGTAACAATTTACCTAATTATGATTCATTAACTTGTAACAAAGTCTGTAAAGGCAAGCAAGAGCCAGGATGAAAGCATATTTGGTTCACCTAGAAAGTATAATTCCTTTTATTTATCACTSCACTCCATGATATTGTGATAGAATATTCTAGTACAGCCTTGCTACTTCCCTCAATATATGCCAAGAGGAAGGAATAGACATGCCACTTCCAGCTCAGAAAACCTAAGCCACAAACTGCTAGAAGCTGAGCATGTTCTTGGGATCCCTTTTCTTGCCTTGTTTTATATTCTATAAATATACAGGTTACCAATAATAGCCTAAATACTGAACTAGATAAATCTTTGACCTTAGTTTTTAAGTAACATTGTGCAAGGGTTACCAAGCATAGAAAGCTAGCAAAATACTACTTTATTGTTCTTTGCTTCTTCAGTGATGTTTTTACAATAGCAAGTTAAGCAAATATTTAAGTGGATCCTGACTTTCTTGAATCTCACTGTTGGCTTACTGTACTTCCATTTTTGTGTAACCATTATCTTTCATAATATCTTGGAATAAAGAGTCATTTATATTTGAAAGTGTTACCCAACAAAGCAAACATTTCAGGGAGCTTATAAGAATTCCCTAGGACAAATAGGTACAGCAATTACAAAAAAAATCATATAATCCAGAACTACTGCTAGAGGACATCCCCTCTGCAAGTAACCTGGAAAGAACCGGCCCTAGGAAGCACTGAAAACAACAAGTACCACATTAAGCACTGGCAGCAGGGGTAAACCACAGAGCTGAGTTCCCACCCACTGGGAATTCCTGGGTTCCATTCATAAGAGCAGAGAGATCCACAGCGAAAATCAAGTTGAAAGAAGCAGTCCAGATTCTTACTCATTTCAACCCTAGCTCCGTAGGAAAAGGAAACAAAAGTAGTCTGGGGTGAATACATTCAGAATATTGCAATTTTTAAAAGATAATATCTGGGCCTATTTTCTTTAAATTATGTGAGCATTCCTCTAATTCTTGGGCTGGTGGAATAGTAAGCCAGACTTAACTGAGAGCAGAAAAGAGRACCAAAAAATTTTGGCTTGTACCCCCTTGAAATACTGCAGTTTGGTTAAGGATTTGCTTTGTCCTTTAAACTATAAGCATTATGCAAATGAATACAGGAATTGGAGGGAGGGGAAAGGGATGGGGGTTAAAAATAAGACAAGAATTTTTCAGTTACAGAATATATTAGCRTTTTAAGCTTCCCTGTCCCAATTCCATATGGAAGGCTCAGTTCTGTTCTGACAATATATTCAGAACCAGTGTCAAATCTGTTAACGAACCCTGCCTTTCTGCCAAACCTATCATATGTTGTAACATAACCTTTGGTACTCTACGCAATCATTGCAGTTCTTACAGCTGTATTTTTTTAAAAAGCAGAAATGAGTTAGCCTACAACAAAAACTGCTACATCCTACCATGAACAGCTTTTATTATATAATGGACAGGCTTTAGAGTCCCAGCAGGAAAACGTTTTAAAAGTCACTATTCGGCAGGTTTTTGTTAGCTTAATGCTCCACCTGCTGGCTGATGACTAAATTACATTGTGACTGTTACCAAAGAAGTCACACGCCTATTACTCTGCCACCAGTAGGTAGCCATATGCTGTCATGGCAACTGGTACAATTCTATGTAGATGGATTGCACAGCTGGTCCAACACAGTGTGAAGATTAACATACAGAAATAAAGCCTAGACTGTTATAAAACAGGCATTTGCCTAAGATTCATAATATCCAAACTGATTATGCTGTAGTACTTCAAAGCATAACATAAGAAAGGCTACAAAGGCAGTAAACTTACATATCTTTAGTCTATGACAATTCCTACACCTTCAGCTGAGCCCAGCTCAGTTGAAAGAACTGGGCTACATTATACTTAAGCAGAGAAAGTCTCTAAGACAAGATACAAAGGTAAGTCAAGGCTTACAATGTAAAAATGTCAGTCTCATTCATTTCTCGCAAAGAGCATTCTCAGAGGAGAGTTTTAAAGTGTGGCTTACTCTAAAGAGTGGGTATGGTTTACTGTCACTTAGTAACAGAATCTCACTCGGCCGAAGGAGCTACGCTGTTTGTATTGCCTTGAGTTTAGAACCTGCCAAATACTAATTCTAAAAAGCAAAAATAACAAAACTTAGACAAATGCTTGCCCCTACCCCTAGCTCCCAAAGGATTCCAGGCAAATTAAGACAGACACCTCCTTAGCTCAAAAAAGGCAAAGGAACAGCTATGCAGAGACAGGAAATATGTTTCTGCACTGGCCATAGATTTAAATATGATTCTAGAAAATGTTTATTCCCTGGACGCATGGAGCTTTGCTGAGGTGCCATTCAAGAATCAGTCGCTATTTTGAATCACTGTCTCCTCAGCTCAAGTCTCCTGAGTTTCTTGCAGAGATGTGTAGAATCAACTGCCTGAAAGACATTTAAGTAAAAGCTGAACCAATAGAGTCAAGTTATGAGGCAATGCATCAGTTAAAAATCCATATGCAGTTTTCCTTCACCATGAAATGTTTAATACTGGCTCAGGGTTAGAAAATGTGCTTTGGGTGTAAAGTGTCAAACAGAGAATCTCATCTTCTTGTAGCCAAATGTGCAAGTGCTCTGCACCTTACAAGTCCCAGGGAACCAGAGCAAAACAAAGCCCAAACTCTACAATTCACTAGTTGGCAAGACTGCACTAAGATGTCATTTGTGAAACACTGCCACTATTCAATCCTCTTTACCTTACTTTCAAGGTCCATTTTTAAAACCTATTAACAACACTGTATAACATTTTCCTTAGAACAGACTCAGTAAATAAGTTGCTTAACTCTAAACAAATTGTTTTAGTGAAAATACAATCAGTATCATTAACCAGGCAACCTCAGTTAGCATTCCTAGCATTTAACACTGTATTGGTAAACTTATCTGCATAAATATGCACAAGAGAAACACCTACCAAAGTGGAAAAGTTTTTTTTTTTTTTTTAATACACACTGTAGTGTTTCAAGTCAGTCAGTTTTGGATTTTTAGTCAAAAGTAATTAAGTCTTAATTTAAGAATAGGGAGAGTAAGTAAAATCTTGCTCACAAGATAGTTTTGTCTGTATGTTATATATACATACCTTGGCCAATGATCTTTTCACCTGAACTGTACTGTAGTTGCAAAAAGATACCAAACCACAATCTTTTAGTACTGAATGCAAGAGCCCTCTAACAGCTATAGTGAAAACATTATCTGTAGCACACAAACCTGCTTGCAAATCACAGGACAGCTGCTCAATGCAGCAGAGTATCCTCGTTCTACAGATCACAAAGAGTGTGAAGATATTCTCTCAGGAATTAAAGATACTAAGGTGGAAGTTTCCGCTGAAATTAGTAGGTAAAAGAAAGGACAATGCTTAACCAAGAAAAAAAAAAATGCATCTCAGTCAGAAGCCATATGACATAAACCTTTATGTCATACCCTATTGCCTGCCTCTTAATAGCCTCCTAAAAGCCAGAACTGGATGTGTGCACTCATCCCACTCGACTATAGACATATTCCTAAAAAGAGTCCTCCAGTATGTGCATGTAAGCTTCTTTGGGTGTTGTAACTAAAGAGTGATTAATCCCACAAATTGTAATGCAAAGCACTCATTCATCCTGTTTCAGTCATTTAGCTGTCTTCCCTATCCAGTCTAAAACCAACTTCTGACAAGAACTGGATGGCTGCATAGGTCACCTAGGTATCACCCTGCTATAGGCCAAAACATTATGGGAGCTTCATAGCTCCATTTTTTCCCCAAGAAAAACAAGCAGGACATCCATTAACTGGGGGCTCTAGTCTTAAATTTCTCTCTAGGAATACTTTACAAGAGGTCTAAGAATTCTTTAAACACACATTTGTTGTGTACCAAGGGAACCGGCGCAAAATATAGGGGGGAAACATTTGGTTAAGTTTGTCCTTCCAACCATAGATTAAGCTGGACTGATTTCAAACAGTTCCTCATATCATGGAAGAAGCTAAGTTTCAGACTGGTCTGAGTTAGCAGAAACCACTTACAGTAAACCTGCAACAGCCCTTCAAGGCAGTCTGTGAGCCCATCTATATAACTTATGGGCCAAGTGTTGACATTCATAATCCATAAGTCAACCCAGCAAGTATTCCTGAATTATTCTCTAGACCTACTTGCCCAGGAACCAATTTGTGTTGTTACCCTATTGTACAATAGCATGCATATAATGCATGAAGTCTGAGTGGTATCAGCAGTTGTCATCCTGAGAGAAAGCAGCAAAGCAGCAATCATTCAAATAATTGCACAATATGTACATACACCATCTCCGTGAGTGCTGTCAGGACTATGAGCTGTTGTGGCAGGTAAAGCTGAGAGCGCTTCCATGAAAACAGATGTCAAGCATAACAAAGATGGGAGTCCTCTGGAAGCTTTTACTGCAAGAACGCCTCTGGGATGGATGCATTTTCACCACAGCAGGATTTTTTTTTTTTTTTTTTTTTGGTCAGAAACAAGTACTTCAGGAATCAGTTTATACTCTTGGCTCTAAGTTCTAACCACTGAATCTTCCAATAGGTAAAACTGTAGCCTCACCTCCTTAACTTGGGGCATCAGAAAACAAGCAGCTGTCTGAAACATGAATTATTCCATGCAAAAGTACTTGTCTAATCACAGAGAAATTCAATTTTGATCCAAGACATAACTGAACTAAAATGCAGAGAACAGGCTTCTTGCTAAGGACAAAGCTTATGTGCTAGAGGATGATGCTAGATGAAGATTCCAACTTTGTTAGCATATGTATGCTCAAGAAGTATAATCAGCTGAAGAAGCAACACCTCTAATACAAGACTGTTCCAGATTTACATTTATTCCTTTTCTGTCTAAAAAGGGACTGAACACCATTGTACTCTTTTATGGAACAAATACCATTTTGTTCATTAAGTACATCTTTAGGTATAATCATCTCCTACTTGTTAAAAAAATTGCCAGTATGTAATATAAACCCTACATTCTCTAAGAACTATAGCATTTGTGCAGCTTCAGTAACTTCAGGAGTATTTCAGTGCAACCACCTTCTAAACCTGTTTTGTAGGCCCATAGGCAAGGTATTACCCTATAAGCAGCATTTCTAATGCTATCAGAAATCCAGATGTATAATCACAACTGGCTTCAGTTAAAAGCTGACGTGGGTTTGCTTGAGACAAATCAGTGATGGTAATTTATAGGAATGCTACAGAGCTATGTTCTAATCTAGATTCCAACCCAGTTATCACAAGGCAAGACAGATGTATTGTCAGCTCCATCCACCATGCAAACAGAAGTGCAGCATAATGCACCATGCACCTTTACTGGACTACATAATTGCAAGTTTTGAGGATTTTTGCAATATTTTTCGTTTCGCTGCTAGTCATAAAACACTGTATGGATAAAGACTTCATCTTCAGCACTGTTGACATCATAACTTACAATAATGTACTTTTATATGTAAAGTCTGTCCTCAAAGCTTTACTTTGAGGTTCTAGTAAGCAGAGCAAAGGAATGAACAAACCTTCCTCATCTATTTGTCTCAAATATTTTGAGTACCAAGTATGTCAAAGTTTAAAGTTTATTCACAGTAGTAAAAGCCAGAATAGTCACTAGGACAACACAAGGCCTGCGCTAAGTCAGCTGGCGTCTTTTTAAAGCCTTCTCCATTTCTTAAATTGTTGAAGTGCCTTTTCTCTTAAGTTTTTCAAAAATATTTTAAGTTCATCCCAAACAGAGTAGGAATAAAGTGAAATGTATCTAGAAGTGAAATACATTCTACAACCTATATGCATCCTAGGTTTTAGAAAAGCAACTTGAGGCTTTTTCTGTTGAAATGCATGTTTCATCTGAAGAAGTCCTAACACTCATTGGGTTTAGTCTGGATCTTCATTTATTTCTCGTTTTTCAGCTAGATTGAAAGTGGCAAACATTACAGTTCATACATTATACTACATCCATCCTGAAATACTGGTCTACCAAGACATATCTGCAAAGAACTACAGACTGTATACCTATTCACTAGCCGATTTGGAAAGAGACATCTGTTCCTTTAAGGCATGCAAAAGATCCTATGAAATACAGTCAAGGGAAGACCCTATTATTTCCTTGTAGCATTCAAGCACCCAATCCCTCTCATGTAAGGGAGAATTTAGCATCTTAGTTTAGCACACAAATACCTAGAAGGAAAAAATATTTCCATTTTGACAGAGAACTCTTGCCTGTGCCAGACAGACTATCATTCTAATGGAGATCCAAGGATACCATCTGGCTGGCTGTCTCATTCCAAGAATGATTCTGTCAGGTGGCAGGGATTGTGAAAACAGCAAGAATGGGTCACAGCACCAAGCAGCTCACTAGGACTTTTCAGTTTAAGAGCCATAAAATAAACAAGAGTCTTAAGCCATATAACAGCAAAATACAACGTTTGCATTTACATGGTATCTTGTCTAAACAATTTTTTTTTTTGAAGAAAGTGTCTTCCTATTTACAGGACACTTGCATTTTGTGTAGGTTCCAAAAGCACGAGTGTGCTCAGGGAAGAATACTGTTCCTAAAAGTCAGAGGAAATGGGATTTTTCTTCTTTGTTTACAGGAGAAAAAGATCAGTCAAAGGCAGATCCACAGGAAACTCACTGCTGCTTACTAGTTAGCAATTAACATGGTCCACTCAATTTGATAATTCAACTGATACAAGTCTCCAAGAAGCACTAATTGCACACCTATTTTGGTAATGCCTTCAGCTACAACCACACTAAACAGATGTTTTAACTTCCTGAATGCAACGCAGAACAGAGATTTACCTACTGTTTTTGTGTTATGCTTATAGGGTACTTCAAAAGAACATTAAAAATGCATGTTCTTAGTTATAACTTGTTACTTTTATTGGCATATGCCAAAAAATGTACAATTCCCAGATGGGAATAAAAAAATTAAGTTTCCTACGGGTGAGAAATGGCTAACAAAAACAGCACAACATGATCTAATGGAAGAGAAAATAAATGGCTCTCATAAGGACTGGGCTATTCATTTCACTATGATAAGCCTTCTCAGCATGCTTGCTAGAACAATTCATATCTAGCACAGTCATTTCAAGCATACTGAACAATCAACTCACTCACCAGATGGTCTTATTGCTAACACTTGGTCAAATAAACATAAAATATACACTCTATGTAGATATCTTCCTTTTATCTCTTCTTTTGGTGTTGAGACTCTTCAATAAGAGCTACTACACAGGCACTTCACGCTTTCTTATAGCTACAGCATAAAGCCTCAAATACATCCCAGGGCAATCAAGCCAACTAGAACATTAAGCCAAAATGAAATCTACATTTGCAAAGAAACAATTACCTTCATCAATAAACTGACATCACAGCTATAACAGCCTGAATAGGCTGTTTAAGTACTTAAAGTTTCAAAGAAAAGGGTCCTGATGTTCAGAAAGAAAATTCTAGACTTTAATACTGATTTTAACTCTGAGATATTAAAAATAATCTATAAAGAAGCTGGTAACATAGCAGTTAGCTATATCAAACCAGTAATATCATTAAAACAGTAAAAGAAAAGCATGGTGATTTAATATTATGGCAACACACTTAATGACAAAGCATCTTTAGTGACATGGAGCCGTCTGTTTGAGCAGAGGAAAGGCTAACAGCTTTGTTTTTTAGGTCAATTTATGCTATTTGAACATGAGTACAATTCTGCATAATGCTGCTCCAAAATCTCTATCCCCACTTTTTCTTCTTTTATTAAAATTACATCCAGACCACTCCTGAGAAGCAGGCCTTGGTTTTTTTAATTCTATATTTTAGAGCTATAATTCCCAAAACATCCACATTCACAGTAACTCAGTTCTCTTTTTGTATTACATTTCACTGACCTCTAGTTCTACTGAGCCAGTCTTTTTCTAGCCATTACTATTGCTAAATCTTCTGGGAAATTTGAAGCAGTACATTTCATTGTATTCAGATTCATACACATCTCCTTCTCTGGAGATATTCAAAACATGCCTGGACATAATCCTGTGCAATGTGCTCTAGGTGACCCTGCTTGAGCAGGGGGGTTGGACTAGATGATCTCCAGAGGTCCCTTCCAACCTCAGCGATTCTGTGATACACAGCCCTCTGGGGAGAGTAAGACTGGGGGGGGAGTAAGAAGAGAAGAGGGAAACAACCCAACATATACACAAGACAACTACAGTTTAATTCTACTCTTTCAAAAATGCAGCTAAGATCTATTACCAAATTAAGTTCGGTACTGCAAATTTGTATTAACTGGAATTATCATATGTCCTAATAAATCTTCAGTAGCATCAGTAAGTCTTTATTATGCTGTATGCCTTTCTCAAGATATCTTAAAATTGACTCTAATGTTACATTAAGAGGTCACTAAAAGGTTAGGAAGCCAAGTCAAAATAAAAATTTATTTTTTAATTTTCAAAATACAAGACTAAAATCTACATAATTATTAAAATATGCTTACAAATATTCTTTGATTAACAGTTTGCATCATGTAACAAAACTAGGCATATTTTAAATGCAGTATTTTCTCACAATTTTAAGATACAGGTATTGCTAAAATTTTTCCAGTAAAAAAAGCACACTCCACTGAGTAGCTGATATAGCTAATTATGTTCTTGCATCTTCTCTTAAGTTATGTATAGGAATTTTAGGATTCTCTTAATTACTCTCCCAAAACTAATAGCAATGCTCAGGACTCCAGGCACATAAATTGTCATTAATGAACATAACTACATTGATTAGGTAGTCTAAAGAGAACCAGGACTTAAAGGGCTTCAGTTGAGTTACAACTTGATGTCTTCTGTTCCACTGATTAAGAGCACAGTTTTAAAATTCTACCTCTTAGGCAAATAACTGCTTCAACTTTTAAGCTACAAGAGGTAAAGTGGTCAAAGTTAGTAACTTGTTAGATATTTAAATTGTGGTTTAAGAGAAACTAAATGTAACATGCAACAAACTGTACCTTAAAGCTCAGAAGAAAATTCACATATATCAAGTAAACCAAGAGTGTTTTTCCCATATAAACTCTTAAAAATTTAAAGATTCCAGTATCAAGGCAGGGGAAGCATGCAAACTAGTAATAGAACATGCAAACTTACAAACTCTTACAACTTTAAACTGCTCAAACAAAAATAACCATCTCGGAACAGGTAAAATATCAACACTAACTTCAACTTGAAGCAACTTTTTGAAAAAGGTTACACAATGATACTACAAATCTTACTAAACTGAACTGCAGTAACATGAAGATAATTAATTTAGGTACTTCAAAGTCTTTGGCATTGTTGATCAAACACTTTTGAGTACTGCTCGGCTTCTTCTGAAGTGATGCACCTTTCTCTCCTGGAAGGGATAGGAGAAAGACAGGAAAAAAAGTGTTGCTAGATAATACTCAGAATGAAGCAACTGAAGTTTCATTAAATACTGTATCTTGAGGCATTCTGTACTCTATTCACTCCCCTCCAAAAAATGGTAAATATAGCTTCTGTAGCTCCTGCTTCAGAACACAGGTGCCTCATTCATGTGTCTGTCTTTATAAAAAGAAAAAACCTCACACAAACAAGAAGCAAAGATTTTTTTTTTAAATATGTTAAAGTCCTAATAAAAAACAATGGAAAGGAGACACCATTCAGAATTCAGAAACTGCAATTCTACCGAGACTGAACACATGCAGCAAAAAACTTCCTGTTGATACTAGCTGTCCAGTTACTGACTTAGTCTATGACTTATTGGCTAAAGTGTAGTTAATTTACACCAAGTATAAATAGCCATCATAACTGGTGAAACAGCTGTCTCAACATTTAAATTCAACATTCTCTGTCTAGACCAGGCCGAAGGAGTAACCTGCTGCCCTTTCAGAAGTTTGTTATTTAGGAATAATTCACCTTCTTATGCTCTAAATACCTAAGAGCAGGTTGCTGCAAGTTTTACGCAGTCTTGTATTAATGCACTTAAATCCATGCCTCACTTTCAGTACTTCTTTCCCGCATTAAGCATCTGGGAGCCAGCCATTGGAACCGTATCTCCCAACAGAGGTTAAACACCACCAACAAAAAACCCACCACCCAACACACAACCACTACACACCCCAAATGAAAGTCCAGATATGAGTACCTTTGTCTTTATACCATCCTGTAACTGAATGTATCCAAGATCAGCTGTGTTCTAGGGATTTAACTTTGCTTTCACTACATACCTTAAAGTAGTCTTCTTGTGATACAAAAGTGTTCCTCAGCCGGTTCTCAGGATTAAACAGGCAGGATACTACTGTTTGTATGCTCCTGTCCACAGACCTCTGAAATACAGTTACATGTGCATCTACAACAATACTGATATTAATTAGCCCACTACTAGCAATGCATCTGTCTCACAGGATTTACTTTACATTGAATATTGCTCTCAACTGTCTTGTTTCCTGAATTTTTTTTTTTTTAATTCACACACTGGAAATTCATATTCTTACCCTCAGATGTTACTTACAGTATAAAAGTTTTGTTCAGTAGCATGCTAGTTCATTTTTCCGCCATCAGACTATTCCAAAACCAAAGCTTTAGAAAACCAAATTCAAGACGACTACTGACCAACATAGCAATGGCCTTCCACAAAAGAAAGTGGAGATGGGAATAAAATATCTGTTCAGCTATTTCAAGACTCAAAATAAATCTGCATAGAATAGCAGCAGATGCTATCTGGCCTGCCATTTTTTTTTACTACCTGCAAATTCCCCTGTAATTCTCAGCAGATTAAATAAAGACCTGCCAGTCAAAAAGCACTGCTGTACTTCATTAAGGAGACCACCAAATTACACGTTGTAGCAGTAACTATAACCTTAATTTCTAGGACACCTGTGGCCACAGGCCCTCTCTACCAAGCCACCTAACACTTGTGTCTGAACTTCTGGGAATAGGATCTATGGTGACAAAAAACATTCAAGTTTTGAAAAAGCATTTACCTTTTGTGGACTGTTACTAGACGACTGTGTAGGCTCTGGAACAGCACATTCTGTCTGTATAAACTCAGGATCTTCACTATAGTGGTAGCTTACTGAAGTATAAACCTGCATAGTTTTTGAAATATTGCAGTCAGCAAGTGAAAGCTAAAGATTATTTATTTCCGCAGGTTCTCCTGCAATCTACACTGGGAAAAAGCTTAGAGTTGCATAGTCATTGGTCCTCACCTACCCATAAGCCATGCCAGCTTTACCTTTATACTTTAGATAAGATTTTGGAAGTGGAGGAAATACTCCCTCCTATCCTGTTTTTGTTTAAAGAAAGAAGTTGCTTTTCTCTATTTTTTAATTAAGCTCCTTGCCTGCATGAAGCCTCCTTCATACTGCTATAACTACAAGTTTAAACTTTTTCAAGTTGTTAGAAGGTCTAGAAAAGCACAAAGTTTTACATCTTCTTTAAAACTATCCTCCTTCCACTACAGTTTTGTCAACTTACTTAACCTCCAACTACAGTTCTGCTTTTACCTGCTCTTTACAATGCAATGTTGCCATTGGCAGCCTGGTGCAAGGATTTGTTATAACAGCCAAGAGGCTGGTAAAGCAGTTACTATTTATGGGAACATCCTTCCAGATGTTTCCTGACAGGATCAGTGGCTTTACAGCCAATTCTACCAGGATCTCAATGGCATTCTCACTTTTCAGGGGCAAAAATTCTTTTCTGAAAGAAGCCAAATATACCCAGACTTAACAGAACAGTTTTCAGCTGCTCACAGAATCACTCTTGAGGATGTTATTTGTGACAATCACCACAACGTACACTGTAACTGACACTCCCAAAAGCCAGCATTCAACAGTAAAACTGTAATTTTAATCTGATGATGTTGGGAGATATAGAAGCGATGTTAGCAGACAGATTCTTCCTTTCTGAGCACCATTCCTAACCATCAGAAGGTATCATATCTGACACAACTGGGGCATTCCATGAATTAACTCAAACAGTGATTATCTAAAAAGTAAGTATGTAAGCATGAGCAGCAGACAAAAGGTTGAAATTTATCTCCATATGTGGCTGTGCTCTTTTGAGTCTGTAAGGAACAGTACTTAAAGTCATTTGAGAGTTCTAGAAAAGCTGTTTGCTCATATAAACATGTTTTAAAATGTCTAATAAAAGCCATTACACACATGTACTCTAAAAACCTTCGGCTTGCTACCATGTAATTGTTAAGTAATGCAGTGTGGCTGTTTGATGTTCATGGATGTTAGAGTATTTTTCTAGTACGATCAGAGAAGGAGAATTGTCAGATCTGAGTGGAGGCAGCAACATATATGCATGAAATTCCATCCTCATTTTTCCATTTACTTTCTGTACATTCTACAGACGTCTGCTGGGAATTGGCTTGAAAAAGTACTATTCAGAAGAGAATTAGGTATTACAGTTTCTAGATACTTAGTAGAAACTGTACCGAGTAAGCAAAACTGAGCCCAAAGAACACATTAAAAAAAAATCTAAGTATTTTTATTAAGTACCAATTCTGGTACCGTAAAAGTAGTATAGAATTTCTCTTGTGGATGTCACTTGTGAAGTCAAAAAGCACTGGATTTCTTTAGAAGCCATCAGCACCACCTATAGACTATGGCACCCTGACTAGCTGTTTAAAAAGCGTTGAAAGGAGCCAAAAATCATCACTATTTGCGGAACTAAGTATTTTTGGGGTCTTTCCTATTTACAATTTTTCAAAAAAAATTGGAAAAATAAGCAGCAAGATTGTGCGAGTCTCAAAAAAAAACTTAAGATGTGTCCAGCCACCAGTTATTTTTCCTTCAACTTTTCATAAAGAACCAATTCTGTTCCACACTAAAAATCCCAGCATTCTGTGTTCAGAAAGCATATGGGAACACCACAAAGCAGGTAGTTTTGCTCTGCCAGGCAGCTCCTAAAAAAGCACCATGTAAATAGGATATTCTAAACAACTAGCTACTGTCAGCCACTAACAGATCTGTATAGACCAGACTTCCATACAGATCCAGTCAGCACAAACAAGAGTGATTAAGTATCAAGCTGGCAGAATGTTGTGCTTATTGAAAAGCTGAAGCTTTACAAGTTAAAATTTGTGACCTTACCGGAGGCGTAACATAATTTCTTTGCTCCCCAGCAAGCCATTGTGGTTGAACCTTAAACAAGAATTGAACAAGAATCAGCCTTTATTCACTTGTTTCCTACACAGGTAAACAACTATTCTGTAAGAGTCACATTTACATAGGGTATTTTGCAAATCTGTGTTCATCAGTGCTTTACTTGGACATTTAGTTTACAGTCTTTAGTCTACCAAGACAGCTTTTACAAGTATACCTCATATTTAGCACAAGACCACCTTTACCACAAAATTCAAGTACCTCCTCCCTCTTTCTCATTCTAAGAGACAAAATTACTTTTCCAAGATTAGGAAAATAAAGGCATTCACAGCAGCCACACTGACAAAGCATCTCAAACCTCTAGTTATTTCCAGTAAGTTTCCTTAAAAAAAAGAAAAAAAAAAGAAAAAAAGAAAACAAAAATCCCAACACAGGTCTACCCACACATTTCACTTAGGAATTTGAAAGTCACTTCCCAGTTAAGTGTCTTCTCAGACATTTTTAGAGTTCAAGAGCACATCCCATGATGTTCTGATAAGACTGATCAGCTGTTCTGTTTAAGTAACTAACATCAACTCAACTACTCAAAGTGTACAGAGGCAAAGCTCTTTCCAGTAATAAAGTGTTATTGATCCATATACTTTGTATTTTTGCTAACCTGGAAGACATTTTACTATTACAAACTTAAAATAATTCTAAAAAAGTTATGTAGTAGTTTACTATATTGTATTAGAATATAATTGTGTTTTTACTTTTAATTTCTCTCAAGCTGGAGCCGTATGGAAACAATTCAATTAAAGCAAAGAATCACAGAAAAATCAGATTCCATTTAAACCTCTTCATTCCATCTATGTTTAAGTTTCATCAAGTACCACCTGAAAAAATGAAAGCCGAAAACATACCACACACCAAAACCAGTCATTTCTTGTCCTCAGACCTATCAGAACCAGAATTCTAGAACCTTAATCCTCAAATGGTTAGAAATAAGTTATCTTAAATTCATTCATGATCACTTACAAGCAAGCATCCCTGTTTTGCACTCAACCCTCATTTTTGATCCTTAGCCAGCACTGTTCAGTTAACTTTTCCTCTGATCTTCAGAGCAAAGTAAGTTTTCAGCAACTTTATGGTAGTTAAAAAAAATTCACTTAAACATGACCTATTAAGTACAAGATCATTTAAAGATTATTTTAGGTGTATTTAAACAATTAATTGTTGTTCACTTTGCCCTTTATTCCAGATAACTAAAGCTCTTACATTTTTGGGTATCAAATCATCATTTGAACGCCAAGGTGAGAGGCATTTCGCAGGCCCTGATCCACATCCTGGCACAAAATTAGGATAAGCAACCAGGGTAAGTCCCAGACACACACCATTCCTCCACAAACTCATTTCCCTTGCAAATTTTGCAGGTGTACAGGCAGGGAGAGAATCATGGTATGCTTCAATAAGTTAAACTACAGATAATCAAGGAACCAGGATTCAGGCAATACACCTGGGATGCCTGGATGTAAAGTACAAGTTAAATACAATAATCTCCTGAGACAAGTGCTACCTGCTGATAATTCATTTGGTATTATAAAATTCTTACCATTTAAAGGCAAAACCATTTCTAAATGAAATCCCCTAAAACAACAACCAATAGCTAGCTAAATTTTGCCAGTGTTCAATACTTCAACTCACTCATCTAATGAAATGAAACAGATCTGACAGTGTTTAATTCCCTAAAAAGCTTTTGCCAAAGGTCTAGAGTGCTTAGCCACCAAATCACCTTTTTGTTTTAACCTAAGCAATTATGTACCTGATAGTTGTAAGCTGGCTGATATCCTACAGGAACTTGTTGCTGTATCAATAAAGCTGGAGAACTGTATGGATATGTCTGTAAAATAAAGCATTTCTTTAATGCAAGTTTGAGGAAAGATTAAAAAAACCTCTTTGTAGAGGCATTTAGAAAGCAAGGAAAATTTTAGAAATGTAGTCATTAAATTCCAGTTCCAGAATAGCTTCTTTCCAGAAAGGCTGTAAGGTTTTCTGTATTTCTGATGGGCCTTCAGCACTTCATATTAGAAAAAGAAATCTGCAAGAAGGGAGATTCTAACACATTACACACCTAAAAATCCTGCATATGTATGTAGCTGATCTTAAGTCACTTCAGAAATATGACTTTTCCAGTAAATTTTAAAATACACCTAAACTAGACCAACTACTACAAAATAATGGACTACATCCTAAAGATCAGTTTCACAGAGCCAAAGGTAAGTGTTAGAATTTAGAGAATTTCCTAGCATTTCTTTACTGCAGATATTTTGACAAAACATTAACCTAGAACCCTGTCAGCTGCTTTAGGGAATAAAGGCACATTCAAGCACTCAAGGGAATTACTTCCTCCCTAACTATTTCCCCCCTACCCCTAGCTTACAGGATCAGCAAAAGTGCTACTAGCAAGCTCCCTGCTTCAGGGAAGAGTATTTTCCTGAATCACTGCAGTTTGCTTACCTACAACTGCTACAGAGAATATACAAGAGAATCATCTTGCAATTGATGCTACCCCTTTATATCACCAGATCATACAGGCTTGGCATGGGGGGAAAAAAAAAAAAAAAAGACCATAATCTAGAGAACCTCCTACATACATTCAGAGTACATAACCCATAAGTAGTCCAGGAGTACAAGTAGTCCAGGAGTATTATGCCAATACCTGAATAAAAGTCATCTTAAGTATCAATAAAGTAACGTCCTGTAGACATACATCCTGTATTGCTAACAGCCTTAACAACAGCCGTAACATAGTGCTTCTACAAAGATACAAGAATGCAGAAACAAGAATCTGTTTGACTAGTGGAAAAAAGATTACCACAGCCAGCTTCTGGTTCCACAGTTGTTAAAAAACAAAACCCACAAAGCTACATTTTAAAGTTTGTGGCTTACTGTGAGGCAAGGCAGCATTACTGTAAATACCTGGATGCATTTGATGTGTGAAGGGCATCTGTAAAGACTGATCATACCATTTAAGAACTGTTATATGACTAAATCCTAGCTTTATCTTCCAACAGTTTTCCCATTCTCAAAATGAATGAGAAGTGTGCAATTTTACTGTGTTTTGTTTTTATAACAAGATCACATTATTCAATAAGTTTGTTTTTCAAGGTTACTGGCATTCCTGTAAAGCATTTAAGTGGTTTGAAGTCAGAAGCAGTAATCTTTATTGGGAGGGTATTAGGAAAGCGAGCAGGTAGGATAAAAATAGAATCCCAAAACATATTCTGCAAGCTGTATGTGCCTGCACTTCTGATTCACAAATCAGTGGCATGAACAGCCTTACCTGAACATACTGAGTTACTGGGCTCATCACAGCTGGAGGCTGCACATATGTCTCTGCATTTTGATTACTCCACACACTATGAAACTGTGGTGCAGGAGGATTAAAAACCAAAGGTCTGGGGTGCATATAAGAACCTTGTTTAAGGCAAAGAAAAAAGTATTAAGAGACCTTTTTTTAATAAAGTGTTTTATCAGTAATTTAAATCCACATTATATATAAAGAAGCTTTTAAATATTTTAAGTTATGTTTTTGACTCAATTTATCAATTACACTGCATTTGCAGACAACATGCTAGGGACTGTGCTGCCAACTTGGGTTGGTTTTTACAAAAAAACCTCTGCAACACCATACAAGCAGTGAGGTCAAAACTCGGGACTTAGCTTTAATTGTAATATACATCTTACATCAGATAAAGTGACTTGAAGGATGTTGATGTAAAATTAAAGACAAAGCAATAAATTTGTAATCCAAGTTTGTAAGTACTTACACAAGTTTTGCTGCTTTCTAATTGCTGGCCCCAGTTTCAGCTTTTTGCCATGAAAGTTGATTTGTGACTGAAAGACAAGTCGTTCTGTAAGGTGTGGAATCAGTGAGGTGGGTGGCTTGTTCACTTGATTTTAGAGAGATCTGTACTCTACTTCTGGACCACAATTATTTCCAACCCAGGCTCTACTGCAATAGCCTCCGTTCTCCTCTCCTCCCCCACCTTCCTCAACACCTTACACCTTTTATCTTTAACTTCCTGCAATGCTTTCAGCACACCCATTTGCCTACTCACTGAGTGACCTAACAAGCTATTATATATCCTTCTCCTTAAGGGTAACATGCACTACAACTAGTTTGAAGCCACATATTAGTGACAGTCAGCCTTACCTTTATTCTGTTTTAAGCACACAGGTTTTATTATCCTTGCCTCAGTAGAGTTACTGAGGCTGTAGAGTGACTGCAAAGTCTAGTGTCCCTCAAAACCTAGTTTACAAGACCACTCACCTTCCCTTCCACACAATTCTTAATCAAGAAACACCAAAACTGAAACATGAAGATCACATGAACCTAATACCAGGAGAGTACTGGAAGCATTTGGAGGGTGTTGGAAGAGTATTATACCAGGAAGGCAGGATTTCAGACTTTCAAGGATCAATGACTGAGCAGTGTTTTGCCAGTGTAGTATCTGGGGACATCACAGAAAAAGAATTTCAAGCAACTGCCCTGCAGAAATTGAATTTTGTATTTTTCAGGCAGATTGCCTATGTACCATAAGGGAGTTTTCTGAGGCACAGACTCCAGAGAGGGAAATATTTCAAACCATATTTTTTACAGTTATTGGGCTCAAGTTTGGGAGAAGGGAAGACAAAGCTTTGTCAGCGGTTTGTGACCTGCTAATATCTATCAGAACCAAATAACATCAGAATTCTAGCTTGCAAATGTTAGTATTTAAAATGGTATTTCTCTGATACTGAACTCCAAGAACAAAATGGTTGAACAGTTCTACCCTTTTATCTCCCATGCGAACTACAAAGAAACCATACAACATTAACAGTTGCATCTCATAAGCAAGGAGGCCTAGAAGCTACTCGCACACAAGGTAATGTCTAAATGCATGAATACTTTGAGAGAAACATTCATACTTCCAACTTCTGGAAGGGACTGAAGTAAAACACTAATGCTGTGTTTTCTGTATTACTCTGTTACGCTTAAAAATAACACTGACAGGTCTATGTATCTGCCATAAACACAAGAGCTCTATGATGATCATCCAATACAGAAAGAAATGAGAAATGGCTAAAAACCTTGAGACTTTCAAAGTACAAAGGAATGAGAATGACCCAAGACCACAACATGAGACTTTCAAACATGCCAAGGTTAGAAGCATATTCATCGTGCTTCTGACTTAAGTAAACACACAGAGTCTACCACAACACTAGCAGCGATTTTAGCAAACTTAGTTCTTGGGCAGTCTTGGTCTTTCCTTGTTTACTCTACTATATTGCATGTGGCTCAGTTTCCTCTGAATGTACCTCCAGCCTTCATAGCTGGACTTCTTCAGATAATTTAGAGATAAATAGCTTACTTCTACTATTTTTTGAACATCCACATTGTCCAGGAAGGATACAAAACCATACCTGAAAAGAAAAAAACAGATTACTCTAACCAGATTTTGATTTGCTTGTTTAGCTGCTAACTTATTTTGAACAAGACCAGTTAACAGCATTAACTATGGGCCAAGAGTATTACTGTGTGCCTGAAGTACTAAGTCAGACAATTTATAAATCTAAAGAAAGATCAACACGAACAGTATTTACTGCTAACTAGCAGCATATCCTTTTGGGTCTGACAAAAAGGAATCAGACACCTGATTCTACAATAATATGAAGTGGATTTAAGGCTTTTTATTCCATGTCAGCTACTCAAATGAACACTACAGTTGATATTAGTAACATCAGAATGTCAAAAACGTTATAAATATATCCCCCAGAGGTCAAACCTCCTTCTCAAAGCAGGGCTAACTTCAAAGCTGGAAAAGCTCACCCAGAGGTTGTGGACAGAATTCAACTGAATAATGCCCTAAGCAACCTCATGTAAGTGCTTAACCACTGTCAGTTCAGATTTTTTTTTCCTATATATCAAATGGGAATTTCACTTGCTGCAACTTGTAACTGCTGTCTCTGGTTTCACGCTTCATCTTAAAGTTTGGCAGTCTTCTCAATAACCCAAACCTGGGTGTCAGAAGAGCACAGTCAATTGCCCTGAATACTCCCTTCACCTCTCTTAATCATTCTAGCATTACTAAACTGAACTCTCTCCAGATTGTTATGCAACTATCCTGGCTATTAAAAAGTCAGCATTTCATCCTATGCAAGATCTGTCCACACAAGCATCACAAGTTTCAAGCTTTGTTTCCACCAGTTAAGTGACAACAACCCTATTTTCCCTGAAGAGATGTACTAAAATCAGACCATTCTTTATTAGAAGATTATACAGATTTAGGCTCAGTCTAGGCTCAGAAGTTTCACAACTCTTATTCATTACTACAGAAAACTACAGCTACTGCTAAGAAGGCTTAAGTATTTCAACTGTCTTGCTGAATAGCTGCTCATCATATCACCTATGACAGAATTATATCCACACAAGCAGCAACTTAAAGCAAATATTTATGTTCTACTCACCCTTTGGAAACACCGGTTCTATCAGTGATAATTTTCACCTCTTTCACAGTACCATACCGTGCAAAGAAACTTCGAATTTCTGTTTCGTTCATCTAAAAGAAACAAAGTCTTAAACCCCTTCAAACACATATTCAACTACTGAGTTGATTTAAAGCAGCAAGAACCATTTTTTTTAAACCCATCTCCTATTGCAGCAAGAGCCAAAGTTGCTCACCTGTTCCAAAATTCTCTCATGAAACCAAAATACCATAACACTAGTAATGACAGACAAAAAACCCTCAAATCCATTCCAGAAATGAAATTCTCATTTCCTTCCCACTGAAGTGCACATGTATCTTAAAGAATTAAGTATATATAAATACCCTTATATCAATTCCACCAACAAAGACTGTATTTGGCATGATTTTTCCTTCTGGTAAAACATATCCTTGACTGGTTGCTGACAAATGGGTATTATCCTCCCGAGAGATGCTTGCGCACTGGGCCTCCGCATCTGCAGACTAAAAAATTTAAACAGAAATATTTCAGTCAAATTGCAGTATATTAAGATACCTGAAAGTCTACCTCTTCATATAGATATATTTATATAGAGACACACACAGAAAAATGAATGAGGCAACAGATATCAACATGCATTGCATATACAAAAGAACAAAAGAATATTAATATTACTGAGTAACTAAAGCTACGTAATTTGCACATCCAAACTTCACATACTCCTTTTTGTTCCTAAAGCTTTATGTTACAGCCCTTAAGTTATGGATTCATTCAGTGCAGGGCACAGATGATACTCCCAAAGAAAACAGTAATTTTGTTCAGAACAAACCACATGCAATCCTATTTGTCACAAGACTATATTCTGCATACAGTTTAATGTGTGTTTTACAAAGGTATTTGGAAGAACTAAACCACCACAGGAGTATCAAGGGCACCCTGAACTCCAGTCCCTGCCCTCCTCTACTCTCCTAAATGAATGCTTCTAGCCATTAGCCATGCTTTGCCTGGCTGTTAACGACACAGAACAATTAATCTGACCACTTCAGGGGTACTCATTCCTCTATATTAATGCACTTTAAAAACATTAATAAGCTTCTCCTTACAACTCAAGTAGTGAGTCATTACCCTTATTTTAAATACTCAGAACTTCAACTATTTAGTCAAAACCATCCAATACTTTTAACCCTAATAATTCACAATGGCTAGCACCCAATTTTTCTAATGTAACAATTTACATGTTTAATTTGCAGCTCCTATTTAAACAACTGCAGCTGTGAGTGATCAGTACTCATTCAAACTGCACATCCACTAAAGGAATGAGAAAATAAACAGCACCAAATAGTACATGTGACAGATGACGTGCCCAAACATTACACAAAGACAGAACTAGAATTCAGCCCTCCAAGTATGATGTGTGACTGAACCGAATTAACACCACACCTTCTCTAAAAGGAGGAAGGCTTGCCCCATCTCTTTTCTTGCTCCTCTGTTTAACATCTAGCACTTGTCATTCAAATTAAGATGGCTCAACCCAATTTGATAGAAAAATTAACACAAAGTGACTAGTTTTTGACCAGACTAGTATTCTGGTATTTTAGACAGCTGAATCAGTTTTCTGTGTTATCAGGCAAGCACCAGATCTACCTCAGCATCTGTGAACACAGGAGAGGAGATGAAAATGGAAGATGCTCAGCTGCTTCTTTTGAGAGCGGTAAGCCATCAACTCAGTTCAAATCCATCTCATAAAACTGTATGTTAAGACAGCATTCAGTTCCCTCAGAACACAGATACCCTTCTTGCCTACATTCCATTTATCTCAGACTGTACTTCCTACTGCAAACTGTAAACACTACCAAGTCATTTCATTCCCTTTATTTTCTTAAAGCTCATCCCAATGAAGTTGGGAACTACAGCTTCCACTGTTGCACAGCAGTAAAGCTGGAATAATAGAACAGCGAAGTCAGAAACAGGAAAAGGGCAATTCTCRCCCTTCCTTCCCATCATACCAGACAGCTCTTTATACCACTGCACAAGGAACTGGATTCCACATCTTGTAAGAGAAAAATTTTGTGGGAATAGTTTTCAGACACATCCTTTTCTGATCCAAGTTCATTCTGCAGTTAAGTAAACACTTGTGCTAGCATAACAATGCAATTCAAGGGCAAGAATGAAGCAAAAGGAGAGTGTAAGACTGCATCTTTGGCAGCAACCTCAGCTAAAGAGCATTGGAACTGAAGGCTGACACTGCAACTCCACAAGCAACCTTAAGCTGACCCAACCGCTGGCTTCTACAGTTCTACTTCTTTCTTTGCACTACATCCAGTGCTGTTCCAGGTCTATTCTGAGTCTGCTGCAGTGAACTGGGCTGAAAGAAAAGCATTCACTTTGCTCTGCAAGTTCACAGGCAGCCTTCAGCAGGAAACAGCTCACAGCAAAGGCACCCACAAGTGCCAGAATCCCTACAAGAAAGGGGGTAGATACACAGATACGTCTGGTAGGCAGATAATGAATGGCTCTGGCTGCCATGAAGTGCTACTTTAGTTTCTCAAACTAATGATGCAGAACACTGAACTTTTAACAAAAATACCTATACTTTTAGATATTTACTATGCACATGGATTAAAGTGTAAAAAGGTTACTTTGACATTCTGACAAATTATTCAACCTCAAAAATTAGCTTTGTTAATATATGCATTTCTCATAACTTAAAAAAGGAGCCATTGATGAAAAACACACAACTCAAAAAAGTCTTATAGCACAAAGACAGGAAACAGTCTCCCCTTTTCAAAGTTACTTTTCAAGTCTCCAGCATGACAATGCAAAACTTTTGCCAAGTCAAACAAAGCACTGCTCCATCTAAAAATATGAAGTTATTTTACCAGCATAATGTAAGCCTCATTGTTATCTTACTTCATAATGTAGCCTTATGTACGAGATTATACTTCTATACACACCATGGCCAAGTAACTCACACTCCTGGCTGAAACTCCGAAGTCTAAGCCACGTCTGGTTTTCATAATTTGAAAAATCCTTGAAATGAACTAGCCACCCTGAAGTAACAGCATCAGCTGAAGTCAGTTAAGCATTCAGAAATATTATCCTAAATGGAGATGATTTGTCTATCCAGCTCATGAAGTTTGAGATCCAATTTCTAGATGTCAAGAGATTCAGGGCTCAAAGTTTTTCAACCTACTGAAGCTAACATTAGACTCTTCCTGTCTTTGACCACAAGGGAAGTTTAATCACAGTTTGCTCTCTGCATTGTTCCATAAAGTATAAAGTTTGACTTGTTGCCAGGAAACTGGATTAACCTCTTGATTAGAGTAGTAATGCAGCTAGTTAGACACTGGGGGGGAATATCTAGCTACTGAAGTGGGTTACAAACATCACTATTATACATGTTTGGAGGAGTAAAGCCTTCACTGCTCTGTTGGCCACACAAGCAGGAGTTCCCGATTTCTCTGCCTGCCCTCACACATTTTGTTTAGAATAAATAGGAACTATTAAACATCTATTTAAACTCCTGAGCTCTGTCCTTGCTGTGCTGACTTTCTGTCATCAGTTACCATGACAGCATACAGGGCTCTGTACAAGGAGAACAATGTAGTCTATACATTAGGCAGCAGATGGAGCTGTCAGTCAAGCACTCCAATACTTAAAAACTAATGCTTGTGCTTTCTAAAGCTTAACTTTTAAGGACATCACCAATACTTTGTTATTGTTGAAGTGCCTGGGTTACAGTAGTAAATTCTATTTTCAAATAGAAGCCTGGAAAAAAGCAAACACCCCTTGAGATTAACACTGCAAAAATACAAAAAGATTTTTAGCTAACTACTTCTGACTAGTGAGAGCTTTGCTARGCTGCTATTCAGTTCAGCAATTACTTGAAAGTCCAGAATAAGGCTGTCTTGTGACAGACAACTAAATATACATTTACCTAGTTTCTGCAACTGCACAGCATTTCAAATTTAACAGTCCTATACTGACCTAAGTGAAAACAGTCAAGACAACAGTTAAATAGAAAATATTGTTTAATTATATATTTTTAATCAGCAATAAGCCATCAATATGAAAACGGTCAAGTTAAATGAGTCATTCTAAGTTGTTCTTTTCCTACACTGCCGTAGAGACAGAACTGCAGATTTAATACGTATGTCTCAACTTCACAACCTGATGGCAACAAGTGCTTTAAAATCGCCACTCCAGGTTTGCTTCTACTGTACAGGCTGAGTTCTGCACAGGCACCCTGATGCAGCAAAGCTTACAGAAAAGGCAGTCCAACGGGAGTTCTCCTTTCACCGCTGTCTTGCTCGGCAGGTATTTATCGCCAACAAATAATTCACCACCTTCCGCTAAACCCTGAAATTACGGGGCGATCAGGTGACGGCGGGCTATTCCCCAAAACCCGGCAACGAGTTACACAAACACCGCACGAAGAAGCATCATCAACTTGCATGCTGAAAGCGAGCTCAGGCAGCAGCTCCCACCGCACAAGCCACAGACGACGACAAGCCGCTTTCTGGAGTGGGGGGGAACCCGGGGACCGCAACGCCACAGCGCGGCGGCGCCGCCAACGGTCGCACCGCCGCCAACGGTCGCGCCGCGGACGCTCAACCGCCAGGGCGGCGGCCCCGGCGCGGCGGGCTTCGCGCCTCGCCCGCGCGGCTCCGGCGAGGAGCCGGGGAGGAGGGTTTCAGGCTGCTGGAGGGATTTCAGGGGCAGGGGAAGGGAAGAAGGGCCGCCGCCCCGCTCGACACAAACCGATCTAGTTGGAAAGCCCCGAAGCCCGCGGGGAGGGGTCCCGCCAGGCCCTCAGGGGAGCGAGGAGGCGGGGAAGGGAC
>NW_020449163.1:826728-911452 GCF_003343035.1 Apteryx rowi | reverse complement strand
CCGCGCGGCCACAAAATGGCGGCCCGTGGTGCGAGGCGCAGGCGCTCCCCGCCGCGAAGCCCTCACCACACCCCGGCGCCGACGGGCGACTGTGACACTTCGTCCACCACAAGCCGCGGCTCTTAGGGCTTTCTGCTCCCCCGGTTTCCGAGTCCACCGTCTTAAAGATTTAAACCTCTCAGAGAATCAGAAGTGCCAAGGACCGCCAGGGACCCAGCGCTGGCAGCGCAGTGCCCCTCACTGCGTTACACCACCGCGCCTGCGGGACTCCTGCCCTAACACCAAGGGCTGGCGCTCAACTCTCATCTCCACCGCCGCAGCAGGGCCCCAAACAGGCCTCTACAGCCCCCAGCAACGCCCCGGCACCCCAGCTCACCCCCTTCACTCCGCTCCCCACCTGGCCTGCCATGGCTCTCCTTCCCCCCCGCGCACTCACCATCATTCACCAAAGATGAGGCAGCGCCCGCACACTTAAAACCAAACGAGATCTTTTTAAAAAGAAAAAAGAAAAAACACGAAATTTTCTGAGAAAGCAAACACCGGTCAGTCCCCTTTTCTTTCTTTCTTTTTTTTTTTTTCTTTCTTACGGGGGGGAGAAAAAGGCAGCCTCTTTCGGCTACCGCTCTTCTCCCTAAATAGCCCGCGGGGGAAGGGGCGGGGAAACGCCCCACCCCGCGCCTTCGCCGGCCGGCGGCGGCGCGCTGGAGCCGGCCCGCCCCAGCGGCCCAAGCGCCGGTTGCGGAGCTCGTTTTTTTCCCCTTCTGCCTTTAATGGGTCAGTACTAGCATCGTTTTTGTTTTAGGAGAGTTTCTGTAGACAAGGGGCGAAGCGTACCGCGCGTAGCTTTTGGGCGGAATTGTTATTTGCGGCCCGTTGTTGAGCGGGGTTGAGTTGGTGGTGCTGAGCCTGCCTGGTAGCAGCACGGTTTCGTTAGTTAAAGAACTGTCCTTTACGTGGTTTGTTGAAGTTTAAGAGCAGTGTATTGTTGAAAAGGCTTCTACTTGAGTTGCTCGCTTTGAGACAAAAGCTGAAGCTCTTAAGCTGTTTTCATGATCCAATGTAACATGCAAGTACGCGTACGCAAGAGCAGTCTGTTCCTATTACCTCTTACTGCACGCGCTGAAAACCAGGGCTGGAGCCGCTGGCTTCCCACTGGTCTCTTACAGCCCTTCTACAAGAAAAGGTCTCTAAAGGCCTTCTGTTTCTRCAGTATTAAAATGCTTCCAGTGGTTTGGAAATACTCGTTTGTACCTATCACTGGTTTCATCTGTTTAGTACAGATGCAGATTTTAGAAAGCTTCACGAACAAGGAAACTTCCAGAAGTCTCACCAAAATACACCCTGCCTTTGACTGGACCAAGTAAGATTTTTCAAATGACAGTCATAGGAATGACATTCATTGAAGAGGAAAAAAAAAATACAAAGTTTGACTGGTCAACTGAAGTGTGCATAACAAGCAGGCTTTTTTTTCATATGAAAAGAGAAATATTCCTCTTTAATTTTTTTTTATGCCAGAGTTGTTTTTTAAACAATGTACCACATGTTCACTTTTTCAGATACTGCTGCTAATAATCATTCTCAAAACTAGACTACTTCATTAGATATATTTGGACCAAGAGTTGTTTTAGGTAATGGTAATAATAAAGTCCTGATCACAAAAGATGTATGTTAATTATAGGAGGAATTTTGTTGAAGCCAATGGGATCAGTGTGTATCTGAAGCATGTATGGCTTTAATGAAGGCTTTCATGCAACTGATGATCATTTACTTAGTTACAAGAGATGCTCCGCAATACTGTGTAAAATCTGTTCCATTTCTATTTGAAGCGAGATGAAAATGCAGCCCAACAATGAAGGGAAAATATCATGTAGCATCCATTTTCAAAGAAATGTATTAATATTTTATATTAATAGTGGCAATAGGTTAATAGTATTATTTCTTAAGTGCAAAAGGAGTAATTCTGATGTTAATAGCTCCTGAAACTACAACTAGTCTTAATACTCTAAAACAGAACAGAAACCGGGTGGTGGCGTTTTGTTGTTCTTGGGGATTTTTTTTTTTAACCTTCTTTATTCCTCTTTCATAGCCTTAACTAAAAGTACTCTGAAGGAGCAGTTACCTCCTGTTTGCTGCTAAATGGAAGATAACAATTCTGAAAATGATGCCACAAACACTGCCTAAAGAGAAAGAATTTTCTGTCTTTTATGGCAGAAATGGTGAGTATTGTCATCTTGCAGCATAACTGGTATGATTCCAATGCAAAAGCAAAGTGATGCAGTCACCACAAAAAACAGGCATCATCGAGGCATTATAGATACCGGTTTTGTGAAGATATCCTTCTCAGCTTCTGTGGATGGGTTGGATCAGACTGTTTCTCCTTAACTCTGTTGATGTTGTAAAATTGAAGCATGTCTGTTGCTTAGAACAGAGAAGTGATAATTAGTTATTTTCTGCTGCCTGTGCAGAAACCTAAATATTGGAGGATGGGTGGAGGGGAATGATTGTATTGGTTTATTTATGCTGGTACTAGAAGGGTTATTGCTCAGTAGCTTTATTTGTTAAATGCAGTAAGTAGCAGAAGAATAAATGGATTTTATAGATTGCTATACTATATAGTACTTTTCTCACTAATACACATTAAATAAAGAAAAATTTGAGTATCTCTTAGCCAAATTGTGTTTCCCTGGAACCTTCTGACTTTAAGTGATCTAGGAGCTATGAGCAGATGTTGCAATTGTTTGTCTCGCTGTTACTATCAAGATGAAACTGGATTTGACTTTTTGTTTTTTTTCTTAGAGTTACTGGTAAGTCAGAATAATTAAGTGAGTGCCTCTGCTTCAGAAACTGATAGGCTCCAGCGGGTGAGGATTCTACAAACCAATCTTAGAAAAATTATCAATCTGATTACAAATAGTTGTCAGTGGTTGCAGCTTATAATTTAATAGACTAAAGTTCCTTAAAGATCAGGTTAGATTTATTCTTCCTAAGTATAGAACCAAAATTGAAATAACAAGAGTGTCAAACAGCTTTTGAATTTTACTAGTATTTCTTGAAACTCTTCTGCTTTCTGAATTTCAAGACCTTTTCTCAAGACTCGTATTCTGTCTTTCAGTAAACCTAAAACAGCTAACTGTTCTTAGGAAATAAAAATGTGAACATGAAAAAAAGGACCTAAAATGTATATTCAGCCTTTTAGCATAAGAGCAGTAGAAGACAGTTCTGATTTCTAGACAGCTAGATGAGGTAGCTAAAGAAAAAGATGTGGAGCTACCTACCAAATAGGTTTTGAATGCCTGTTTTCTGAGTTTCTTAATTTCTTAGTGAAGAGAGAATGCCACTTGCATTTAACAATAATCAGTTTTAAAAGGTCATGCTGTATCTAGTTAAATTTGGGACATTTCCTTTACTGCTGTTTTCATTGGGGTAGCTATTTAAGTGGATATACCATAACATTGTGAGAAACGTGATTTTTTTTTTTTTTTATGACAGACTGCTATAACTCTCATTGAAATCACTGGTAGAATTTCCATTGATTTCAGTGGAGCTGAATTGAATCTATCTTCTTACCAACATAGTTAAATCATTTGAAAGCTACTGGATCATACACTGATTATGATTTTTCTAAGTCTGTGAGAAGTGATGGAACACAAATAACTATTATTTTAAAAAGACACATTAAATTTCTGCTTGTGTAAAATTCCAGTAAAACTACCCATATTCCTTGACTGGGATGAAAACCAGAACATTATAAACATTAATGAATTGACTTAATTTTTAATAGTGGAACTACTTCTGGGGTGTGTAGTTCTGGAAACTGCCTTATTTTGGGGACCTTTTAATTAACCTGATAGTAAATTTAACTCAGTGTAATGTACACACTATAATTCAAAGAAAATGTACTAGCCTGAACCATATATACTTGAGTTATCCATAATCTAAATTGTGGCAATGCTGAAATTATTGCACGTTTGTTCTGTAGTCAAGGTTGTATTTGACACTATCAGTTCATTGTGATTAACCTTTAGGCATTTAAATTCTGACTAGTTAATTAAATTTTAACCTGAATAACTTTACTAGTGTAGGTAAGCTCTCTGATACATTCTCTGCCTTGTACTATGGTAGGTGTCATGACTACGGAGAATGTTGTTATACATCTTACAGATATGGAATATTCTTTAACCAAAAACTTTGTAAGTATGAATTATACAAGTACCTAGGATCATGGAAACAGCCATACATGGTTCAGCCCAAAAGTCCCCCAGATAACACCCCTACTTCAGTATCTTTGTGTTCATCATACCTCCCAGTAGGAGGGAAAAAATGTAAAAAAAGGACAAGTGAGGTAGTGTTTGATCACCTCAAAGGCATCTCTTGAGACCCCTGCATTATTGTATTTGATAATACCTGGCAACTTTTCCCACAGATTTCTTTAGTCACTTTTTGAACTCGCTCATACTTTGGCCTGCACCAAGAGTTTGGCATTGAGTTCCACAAGGTAAATAGGCATTGTTTGAAAAAGTACTTGTTTGTTTTAAGCTTGTTTCCTGATAATTTAATTAGTGCTGCCAGATTCTTGTATTAACAGCAAAGGTTTGTTCATTTCTCATTTTTCTGATGCCATTCATGATTTTACAGACTTTTGTCATAGCAACTTTCCCTTGTCCTGTTTCTATACTGGAGAGCCCTACTGTGCTCCCTCTTCCCTTTCCTATTCCATGTGTCCTGGTCACACAGTAGCTTTCAGAGTGGGTGACAATTGCCGGCCTTTGGCTTGCTCAAGCTCTCCCAGGGCAGCAGCTCCTACTATTATTTAAAGTTATTTGCCTTACCGTGCTCCTAACTCGTGTGCTAGAACTAGGCCTCTGCTACAGCATGCAATGATCAGCACAGAGCTTCCTAGCCATTGAAGGACCCAAGTTTTGTGCTGCACTCCAGAACAGAAATCAGAATCCTGTTGCCTAAATGTGACAAGATCCCTGAGTCAGCTGGAGCTTGGAAGTTGGTATCTCTCTATCTTTTTCTTAGTCAGCTCTCCAAAGGTCAGAAAAGCTTTAAATTCAAAAATCAGCTTTATTTGAACAGATACCTAAATAGAACAGACTTTTTAAAGAAAGAAAAATGACAAGGTAAGACAGAATAGAAATAAAAATGATTTATAAACAAATTGTCCCTTGCCATCGTGTCCTTGCATAGCAAGTACTTTCTTGTTTCTTGTTCTTGCATAGCAAGTACATTCTCAGTTAACTTTGCTATGACCTGAGAAGCCACTGAGCTGACTGAAGCTGAGCAGTTAAACAAGGATTGCTCTGAACTGTAGCAAATGGTACACATCTCCCTTGTTTTTTGTTTTTTGGGTTTTTTTTTTTTAGTTTTTTTTTGCATGACAAGCAGAGTTCGAGTATCTGTCTGCTCTTCTCATTAGTTTTTCAGATGTGCTGCAGGCTCTTCTTCCTCAGCTCCCTCTTGTCTAACCTTGCAAGCTCTGAAAATTTTTTTTCTCTGAGCATGCTAAGGAGCATGAGTTCCTTGCAGTGATGAGCTGTGTCCTTTCCTGCAGGGAGTTTCACCTTAGGCGATAACTCTGTTTTCAAAATAACAGAATGTAAGAATCTAGAACAGACAAATAAAACAAATACTGTCCATCACGCAAAGGTTTCACTGTAGGTATGATAACATTGCTAATGTCATCTTGTCACTTCCTTGCAAAGCACCACCCCATCTRTTACAGGAGAAACATGAGAAGCTTAAAAAATGGAAGGGGAGAAAAAACAGCATCCTTTAATGGTTTTCTGAATATTCTGGAGTGGGATGCCTGCTTTTATGGAAAGATATACCCATGGCTCAGAAAACCTGCTCAACTGTCTGCCTTGGCCCTGATTTAATACATCTTTTGCCCAGCTGTCAGCTCCTGAAATATTTCAGTGTGCTTCTAAGCCTAATGAGTGTTCATGTAGCACAGTACATACTGTGGCTAGTTTTTGGAGTAGCACCAAAAATCTTCTTGCAGCTCAGAAATATTGAGGTCTAAAATATTTCTTCTCTTCTATGCCTCTGAGTGTAAAGATAACTTCTACAGAGTTTAGTTTTTATATATTTAATAAAACCAGTAACTTGTTTTTTTTGTACTCAAATCATTTTCATTTTTGTAACCATTAATTATCAACTGACAAGGACAGAATGGAGAGAGAAGTGATTACACCTTTAAACCTTCCTGTATGCAAAATCCTGATGTGAAATGCTATTTACTGTGTATACTGTAAATGCTCTGAGTTTTGTGAGGTTAGTTCAGACCACAGATGAAAAAATCACATAAGCACTTGACATAAGATATCCACACTCTCATACACTGGTATATAGAGTTGGAAAACCCTGAAAAAGAAACCTTAGGACACTGAATCTGCACATTTCTGCACTTCTTTTAAAACCTGGACAGAACTTTCTGACTTTGGGTTGCTTTCATCTGTGACTTGAAGTCCCCAGGCTTCTTTGCCTTTGATCTCTTAGTTCTCTTGATCTTGATTTCCAGGTGAAGGTTTTGGCTGTCCAGCTGCACTGAATTCTACCTACTGGGATTTGTTTTCTTTTAAATTCAGACTGCATTCTACCTTCCCTCAGGGTTTCTATCCCATGTGTTGATACTATGAAGATGAAAAATAGGTGTGGATATTTGCCAGTGTTGCTTCTACAAAGAAATTGATGGGAATAGCTAGTACTGCATTCCTCACATCAATGCTACTGCCCCATTTGCAGATGGCAGGAGAGAACTCACATGCTRTTTCTGTGCGCAAAATGACTGACCCATAGTTCAGCATGGTGTTACAAAGCTTTTTACTCTCTCCCTGCTGCTTCATCAGCTCACTCCAAGACTCTTCTTCCCAGCTGGAGCAGGGATAAAGCTCTTCTCTTACTGAAAAAGAGGCCCCAGCTATCGTCTACCCCAGTCAACCAAAACCTCATAGTCACTAGAGAGCAGTATTTGGTATCCGTTGGAGCTGCTTGAGTATGTTTATGGATGCCGTTCCCTTCTTCCTGACTGAAGGGAGAGGAAGGAAGACAATAAACATTTATCACCTAATGATCTTGGCACCAGAATAAAATCTCATTCACAATAAATTGTGCATATCTGACTTGTGTTCTCCTTTCTTACACAAAGAATTAACTGTCAACAGTAGGATATTTGAGTTCTCATTGGTTATCTGAGAGTTAATAGCAGGTTGAGAGTGCTCTTTCACAGCTATTAGAATAGTAACTACAACCCTTTTACAGAGTAGATGGGAATTATTTGCACATGACTGTCTACAATTAAAAGATTTGCTGGTAAAGCTCCCTTGTGCTGTTATATCAACAATGTCCCATACTATATACACAATCCATGTTGGCAGAAAGGTTTATTTGCTCAAATAGGCTGCATTCCACTAAAAGAGAAGAAATGTATGTTAGGCAAGTAACTCATTTAGTATAGCTGCATGTATAGTAGAAATTCTAGTTGACATAGATATAATGCCAAAAAAAAAAAAAAGATTGCATTCTGGCAGCTTATCTATAACAAAGATTCTTGTTAACTTAATATCTAAGCCTGCTTTCTAAAGGAGCTAGAATGCTTTAGAGAAAGACAGCAACTTCTTAAATGTGTTAGTTTCCTTTGGCAAAAGTTAACTCATTCAAGTAGTTTTCTGTTATTATACCACCTTTTATATTGTCTGTTGGAGTGTTGTCACAAAGTCAGAAGTCATTAACTGCCTAGGAAGTGTACTTCCCCATTCCCCGTGCTTGATTTTACAGGTACAACTTTTCAAATCCTTCACAATTTTTTATCTACTAGGTGAAAATCATATATTCAGATCATGGATAACAAATACATAAGGTATTGACTACGTAAGGGATTACTATTGTGATGTGTATAAGGTTATAAAAATGAAGTGTACTGAAAATTCCTTTTTTTTTTTGATGGGTACAATATCATTTGGTGATCAGTCATCTGAATAAACAGCCAATATTCAGATTTTTCAAGCACTCAGAAGTGTTTGAGTCAAAGGAAACAAAGAACACAAATAGCAAATACTAATAATGGGGTGTGTAGCAGTCTTACAATGGTATTGTCATTCTAAATATATGTTATGCTAAAATTATTAGGTGGTGGTACTACTGTGTTATCAGTGATCCTAGTTGCGTGGCCTGTTCTCTCTGAAGCTCATCCTTAGCTTTGCTGTGACCCTGCTTCCACCTCTGTCACAAGTGCCTGTCTGCTGCCTGGAAGATTTATACACAGGCCTTTTCTTCTTCTTCTTGTGTTCCCCCTTCCACTTCAACCCCAAACTGCTGAGGTACCTCACTCCATCCTTTGTGTCAGAACAAAACCAAAGTGTATGTATGACAAATGGGAGAGTCATTCTGGAATACAAGCTCCTTTACTGCACAGGACAGAGGACAAGAGAGAGGTTCCAGGCCCATGTCCCATCTTCTGGTGTAATCTTTATCATGCAGTTATTGTGGACAATGAAACAATCCTGATCCCCAAATAAGATCAGACTGTTGGTGACATGAGACAATAGTGAGAAGAGAGAGACAACTACAGCCCCCTGAAACCTAAAAGAACCCTTGTCCAGAAGCTTTAGTGTGGTGTGACTCCTGGCTCTGATGTATTTCTTTTTTCTTCTTTTTTTAATATAACGATTGCAAAAGATTGAAATATCCCTCATTTTTAATTGATATTTTTGATCAAAAGTAATTTGGGATATTGATCTTGCAAAGAGATCCTTACAGAGACACCTTCAGGCCAGCACAAAACTTTTGTGATTTAAAGCCTACATTATACAATTGTGCTCTGATTTTTGAATCCTGTTTGGTCACGAATAATCAGAACAGTCTGCAAGTAACTCCGTGTATGCACTCATTCCAGAACAAAATAGCCTGTTTTAACTAAACCAGAACTGAGCCCTTCTGTAATAAGAATGGCCCCATATGGAACTAATCAGGAACAGTTCCATGTGTAGAAGAGCCTTAATTAACTTTAAAATGAGTTTCATTAGCAGTATCTTTGCTGGAATGTATATTTGGATCTAGCTGTACATAATAGTACACTGAACATCTTTCAAATTAGGGACTAAATCTTTGTTTTAGAGCTTTTGCCAGAACTCTTAATAATGAGATTTTTTTCCCCCTTCAAAAATCCTGTTATATATTGGTGAGCAAACAAAATCAGAACAAGAATCTTCTCCAGTTTCAGTCTGTATGTTATACTTTCTGTTTTTATATTAGATATGAATGTCATTTTTCCTTTCTTAAATTTAGATTTTTGATTTTGCTCAAAAAGTAAATAGCTTAAGCCTCTTACCTGCTTTAATTACCATATTACTCTAAGTAATATTGAATATACTGGAGTAAACTTTCACAGTCAACTCCTATTGCCAGAGTGATTGAAAACTTCTTTATTGAGGTAAACTTACACATTTATGATATGTTTGGTGTCCTTCCTGAGATGTGTGATTTAGGACAAAAAGATAACATCATCATAATCTAATGTTTTGGTTTATATAGGTAATTAAAGTCCCTACAGCTTGAAATACAGTATGGTCCATGCATTTTGAAACAATGGTATAGTTAATCGCACTATTTTTTGTGTCTGTGAACATTACTTCTTCTAGTAAAATTATATAAATTATAGAATAAAGAAGGTTGTCTAAGAGTAAAAATATATTTTGTTTCTTTTGAGTATCCACTAGCAGTAGTTTGACTAGACCTTTGAGAATTTCCATGAGTCTTATTTTTCTTTTTTTATCTTTCCTTGAATGTAAACTGTTTTTTATAGTTCAACTAATTTTCAGTGTTCGTCTTGTGTTGATAGATATTTCTCTATATTCAATTAAAATTATTGTTTTGTATGTGCAAATCGTTTTCTCATTAAAAAAAAAACTTAATGCTCTCTAGAAGACTACCAGTCAGCTCTGATTTATGAAGAAGTCTTGTACATAATAAGTTTGGGTGGAGTACTGGAGAGCAAAGCAGATTCCCTATACTTTTGAGTGCCTGTGTACATAAAATGTGCCCACAATTATATTAATCATGTTTCTCTGAAGAAAAAAATCTCCATTTTATCCTCTACTTTTAATATTTTCTTTCCATCCTAAAGAGGACTGATGTCAAGGATATTTGCTTTGAATCAAGTGTCTACTGTCCCTGCTTGGTGTGGCACTTGACTTGTTATGAAAAGTTAAATATTTTTTGTCAGTGTTAAAAACCAAGACCACAGCTGGGTTACTCTGAGTACTCTGGGTGCTGCTTCATGATCAGTTTAAGCTGATCTAAAACCGTGCTGGTGCCAAAAAGAGCGATTCCATTCTCCCTTTCATGTCTTACTCTGTGTTCTTGCACCTTTGATTATACAGTCACAGGACCAGCTTGCTGAAAACTTTCCCTTTGCTGGGAGCAAGGAAAAAGTTAAATTTCAGTAGCACGAGCAGGCTCATCTGACTCACTGCACAACTGTTTGATCACTACCACTGTCCCAGCGAAGATGGGGTGTGTGTCTGGGGTGGAGGCTGGAAAGGCTGTCACTCAGCCTTTGGGAGCAGCAAGATCTTTTATCTTAAGCTCAGCATATTTGGTTTAAGATATTTCAGGCTTCTTAATGCCATTAGGAGAAAAGGTCAATCAGCAGGTAGACAGCCTAGATTATCAGATCTCTATTATGGCATTTAGTAACTCCCAGCCTTTCCAAAATTTGTCCTTCATCTTTCTTTCTTTGTTTAGTGGAAGCATCATTTACTTGCTCTGAAAGCGCATTTCTTAACTGCATTGAACAGCATTGTCTGAATTAATGTTTACATTGTTTCTTTTGTGTCCTCCTTTGCATAGGCATTCCCTGGCTTGTTATTCAGAGTCATGTGAGGTATCTGCTTGAAATTAAAAGCTTTCTGTAAGAATCTGTGTGTTCACCACTTTGTTGTGCCCACAGTTTTCCGTAGCTTAGACAGATACCCCACAGTTGACACAACAGGCTGAAAAAGAGTCATCTAGAACAAAATGATTGGAGGCGACTATAGCCACAAATGGCTGAGCTCAGACATAAAGCTTTGGAAAGTGGAGAGGACTTTCTTACTGGAACGTTAGTACCAGGCTAAGCTAACTCAAGGGCTTAGACCTGCTACCATTCATTCATTAGAAGTGAAAAGGGGGTACTATGTTTGAAACTCCTTCGTTAATAGTTTTTGTAGCATTACAGCTGCATATTAAATGAAGATTGAACTATGAATGTGTATTCTACAAACAAATAACAAATGAATGCCTGAGTAATTATTAGTATGTACAGTTTAGCCTCAAACTGCACAATACTCAGATCAAATTTACTAACATTTGAGGGTACGTGCACTTGGTCTTTGACTGACAGACAGGGGTACACCTTGTCCAAGGCTGTGAGAATAACACACATTCCAACCCAAAAGTTGCTGGAAAGCCACTCTGTCAGGGCTTTTGCATCCCATCGTGTGTGAATGTTGGAAGTTTTCTTAGGGTTACAAAGGATCTTGTAGACCTGAGATGTCTTAGAAACTTTTTTGAGCAGTGATCTGTGCAAGAAAATGCTTTGTGTTAAAACTTATGCTGAAATGAAAAAAAAAAAAAAAAAGAGGACTTAAAGAAGACCTGGACACAGAGGGAATTGTCTGCAGTGTGTTCACAGTTATATTCACTGAGCAGATTGGTATTGGGTTCAAAAGAAACTACTAATACAAAAAATACATGAGATTTCGCACGTGGTTGCTTGTCAGAAATACAGATACTTATTTCAGAATGAAAGTGAAAGATTCTTGAACTAAGGCATAGTGTTCCGGGTCTGAATTAATTTGAACCTACATAAAGTTTGAAAGTGGAAAGAAATGAAGAAGCATACGTTTCAATAAAATACAAGTATACATTCAATTCATTGTAAGGGAATTTATATTTTTTCTCTGAATGGAGATGAAAAAAGCCTTGTACACGTCTAATAGAACTTAACTGATACAATGCACATTCCTTTGCAATTTGAAAGAAAATTGTGTAGCAAATAGGTTTAGAGAAAAATTGCAAAGAATATACACGTTTTACTAATGGTATTCAGGGAAAAATGATATTAAATTTGGATCCTGTAAAATCTGGGATTACAAATCCCACCACTTTTTAAAGTTATCAGAATTTACAGTAATTTATATCATATTCTCAGGTGTTTGATCTGTGAACATGCTGAAAAAAAATGTGTTCTTCCTTAAATCTGTGCAACACAATTGAGGTCTAGAGATAATATGTAGAAAATATAGTAGAATAAAAACTGAGAAATGTTATTTATAGATCTTAGTTTTAGCTTCAGGTATTTATTGTTATGAATTTAGATTACTCCAGATTCACACTTCAACAGAGTAGTGAAAAAATGGACTGCTCCAACAGAAAATAAATTCTTACTGTGTTATTGCTAATGTCACTGGAATCTTCCCTCAGTTGCCATACGTGCTTGTTGTCCATCTTCCCAAATCTTCTGTTTATATGTTTTAAAACAAATTCTGACATGCTTCAACTTATTAATGAGATGATTTCTCAAGCCAGATAGGAAAGGGAGTTATAAGTAACAGTTCATTTTGGGAGCAAGAATTTGAGAGATTTGCGTGTTATTGCCCCTTTCATTACACTTATAGGCACAGTGGAATCTTTTTCTCAAATTTGGATTACTATTATATGGCTATTTTTATAGCAACTTGCAGCAGTCCTTAAGACAAAATCTGGCCCTTCCTTTGAAGGCTATTTGGATATTGGATCCAGCTTAGTTTCACTCTGCATGTCCATATGACTCCATGACACAATGTACTGTTGCGTAGAGATGCTTGAGCTAGCTCCAGTCAAGCTAATTGGGAGCAGAAATGATTTGACCAAGTTGATGCAAAGCTTTGAATAATTATTGCCTTACCTGGAAGACACACATGATGAAATAGGGACTTAGATTTTCAGTTGAAGGAAGACTCTTCAAAAAAGGCTGAAACCTATAGAAAGCTCAGAAGTTCTTTGTGAGGGATGGAAAGGGATAAAGCATAGAGATCTGACAGGATTGACAGTCCTTCGGTACTTCCCTCTGCCTTGCAAGGTCATATATGAGCCCACAGAAGTTAAGACTCTGAAATTCCATGCATTCTGCACACTAGTCATTTATCTGACAGCCCCAGTAAACATTTCCACAGCTCTTTGGAGTATATCTGCATTGCAAGCTGTAACATAATGTGTAAATACTAGTCAGATTTAGTATTAGAATCAGCCTAGTAAAGAAGCAGAGGAAAATAGATTTGTTGTTGCCAAAGCTAAATTGCCTCTAGTTCCAAGCTAGGCTGCTTCCAGTTAGCTTGTTGTTTATGGCGTACTGCAGTATCCGCAGTAGATACCACCTGCGTTTAAATGTATTGTAGAAATGGCTTGGGATATTTTTTTATGCCAACTGCCGGGATGCACTTTCAGTTTCTTTTGAGTTGTCATTTTTGTTTCTTCATGTGCTAGATCCAGGCGTGGAAGGAGAACACAATCAGCAATACCAGCTGGGGTAGATAGCAGCACAGCCGGATGAGAAGACCACCAGTAGGTACAGCACTCAGCAACTTTGTCAAGTTTGCCCCAGAAAACTGGCAAACACCAGCTCATATTATTTAATAACCCTTCTTTTTCATCCAGATATGTTTTCTTCCATTTATCTACTGATTTTCTATCCTAGGCGTAGCTGCCAGCTTTATTTACAAACTGCATCCTGTGCTCATCACTGTCTGAAGTGAGGATATTTTAACCATTACATTAAGTTTTTAGTTCTATGCAAACTGTTTAATTTGATAACCTGTGTGATACGCTATCGAATGACACAGAATTGGGCGGAAGACAGGAGACTATCTCAGGTTTGCAGCTATTTGACTCCTTGGCAAATTCCATCAAGAATAACAAATGATGGACACTGACTTCCTGTCCTGTGGATAGTTCTGTCACTCTGATCCATACACGTGACTGGGCCTTAGAAACAAATCTTTGTATCTTATTAGTGGTCCTGTTTTCTTTATAATTTTTATAATATTGACATCTCAAGCAGTCAAAATCAGCGTTTAGGTCACAAATAATCATTATATGGCTTAAAAATCATAAGCTATAGAAAGAAACATATTTCAGGTTCTTTTTATCTCCTTTCTTGTATTCCAGTACTTTGGACTCCGATTTTCAAGCTTTTTTTTTTTTTTTTTATGACAACAAAAAATGGAAGAGTTTTCTGCCAAAACTAAGTGTTCAAAATAATGTATTAGGCCTCCAAAATAATTGGTTTTAAAACTATGACATTTTATAAATATATTTTGGCATAGTTTTCTGGGTGGGTGTTGAGCTTTTACTGTGCATTTACTTTACTTTTTGGTGTCTAAATGTCTACGAGTCAGAGTGGAAAGCTGTATTTTAAAAAAATTTGAGAAATTTAGTATTCACATGGTTCTGTTAGGGCTTGAAGAACAATAAATGTACCACTTATGATAACCACTGCATCTGTTACTTTCCTTATCACATTATCTCAGTTCATCTGGCTTATCCACTTTGCAGCAGAGCAATCCCAGAGGGAATCTGAAAATCCCCACTGTTAAACCCTCATGAGATGAAATTAGTTGGCTTCAGAAAATACAAATAAGGATAGCAAAGTGAATTATGTCTTTTGTTTTATGTATGTCAAAATAAAATTTTTGTTGCAGAAATTTATCTAAATCTAGATATTATACTTAACTGTGATGTTGAATGCTGTGGAGGTGCCTGAAATTAAGAGTTAAACAGTGACACTTGAATTTAGTGTTCATGTCCAGAGAGCAAAGGAATAGCTGGTAGATTGCCGGTACTAAATATTCTTGACCCAGGCAACATTTTACTTTGACCTTATATACTCTCCACTAAAGCATTGGAAAGATAGCTCTTTCAGTTTAACTGCTAATTATATAACTTAGAGATAGAAAAGACTTATTAGGTCAGGCTGGTCCTAGTTAGAAAAGGGAATAGAAAATAATAGCAATATATGAAGAAATTATATCTTGGAACATAATTTTAAAAGCAGTAACTCTTGAATGTTTTCAGCCCTAAGTCTATATGAGCTATTCACTGAACACACTACTATTTCCATAGTAATTTCTTCAAACACTGACCTTGGATAGCTTGCCACACTTGTGGTCCAGCAGTAAAATGAGCTGAGAAGCTTGATTTCAATGTTGAAATAACACTGATGGAAGTCCAGCTAGTCAAGCAATTATTGAACTTTTGCTTAAAAAATAATTACTTTAGTGGTTGAGTTAACATGGCTACTGTTCTGAATTTCCCTTTCCTTATAAATTTGTGTTTTCTTAATTACAGAAATCCCATTATTTGCATGGGTGTGCTTAGCCTGTGTATCCCAGTGGGCCTTTGCTTCACATGCCTAACATTGACGAGATTCAGGTGCTTATGCGGAAACAAAACTTTAGGTGTCTCAAATGTTTTTGTGAAAATGTAGGATTTGGGATACATATGGAGTTTGGTGATTGTTTGGCAAATTGAACTTCCAAATGCAGGTATCTAAATTCTGCCAAGTTCCTTTACAGGTCTGGCTCTAGGTCTAAGTGGATAATGGATATTCAAGTAAAAGATAAGTCTTACTGAAGATACTGTAATGTGGCTCAAGTACCTACCTGAGTAATTAGAGTTCCCGGTGAGCCTTATATGACACACACTAAAATATGTTCTATTGCAGTGGCCTTGGTATTTGAGCCTGCTAGTTCATAGTTAGCACAGGTCAACTTTCACATTTGCATCTTTCATTGTAATACTGTGAAGTATGACGGATGACAAATGGAGCATTAGTAAGGAAATGTTACATATTCCATAATACATATTCCAAGATATTTTCCTTATGTAGGCAAACAATAGAAAGTTAGCATGTTACCTAATGTATTCTTTATTTCTGTTAAAAAAGAGGAGTGTGAATTTGTCCTGAAAAAACTTGAAGTGAAAAGCTGTGACGTTTTCTGAATCTTCTTTACATTGCCATAGATTGGAAGTCATTTGAAGGTCAGCTGTGGTAAAACAGTGATGACTAATGTATTGGTACCATGGTAGTTTTATGATGTGATACTGGTATTAAAGAGATGCCATGATCTGCACGGCACAGCCTGCCTTGCCCAATGCCACTGTGACGAGTTGCACCTCAGTCTTTGCCATCTTCCTCCCATGTCTGCCTCCCCAAGATGAGGACAGATAGCTGTTGGCCTCTTTGCTCCAACAGTGAGAAGGTGGAGAGGCAGAAGCTGGTCTGTGCTGTCCCTCACTTCTCCTCAGCTGATGGAGCTTTCCTTTTCCTGACTAGACAAAACATCTCTGTGGGACAAAGGAAGTTGTGAGAGTTGTGGTGCCAGCAGGAAAGTAGGTGAACAAAGCTGTGCTTTTGAAAGAAGTCTTACGTATCAAGGAAGAGACCAGTGGGATCCCAACACCAGTGTGCTGCAGCCTCCACCATGGGATGAAACCCTCCTAGGCAGGCCCTGACTCCTGGCAAGATCACACTTGTGAGGAAGCAATGAGACAGAGAAAGGGAGACCTTATCCCTAGCCTTTATCCCTGTTAAAAGGTTTGGGTATCATGACACTTGGCAATGTAATTTTATTTTTTAACATCAGTATTGTGAAGGATTCCAACAGTATTGCATACAGCAGCAGTGGAGAATGTTTAAAAGTAATTGTGATTGCTTTCCCCTTTCCCCCAATTCAAAGACAGTAAATAAGAAGAAACATTCTGTATCACTTTTTAACTGGGAAAAAGTGGGGAAAAAAAGACACAAGAAAATGGGAAAACAAAGAAGCATTGGAGTATGTTGTTCCTTCAGGAAGAACTGATACAGTTTTGAATACCGAATCAGGATTGTAATGAATGAGTAAAAGACACTCATGTACATTTTAATTTTTATTGCTCTTACTTTGCAGTTCAAATAAAAATTCTACAAATGTTTATAATGAAGCTGCTAAAGCCCTCTTAGTGACAATATTTACAGTGTTTTTTTGTGGCAGTGACTGCTTTTTTATTCTGTTCATACAGAATATATTTGACAAAATGTGGTACAGCTGGAGGCCACAGGCCCTACTGCACTGTGTATACCACCAAGCATCCCTTCCCCATAACTGTGGGACAGTTTACAACTGAAGACAGTAAGTATCATCTTGATTTTGCACTTTGTAATGCTAACAACAAGATTATCAAAAAAACACAGTTCTCTCTACAAAGACTGTGTATTTTGTACGTTAACCCTTTAGAAAAGCCAGTCTTCATCACATGCCTAATTGAGGGATGAGCTTTAATGAATATCTGGTTCAAAATGTTGATGTCAATAACTTAGTCCACATCATAAAAATATCCCATCTCTCCTATGATATTAGATATTGCCTATTGAATTGTTAGGAAGAACAAACAAAATAAGCAAATTATTTAAAGGC
Source organism: Apteryx rowi (assembly GCF_003343035.1). Taxonomy (NCBI): domain Eukaryota; kingdom Metazoa; phylum Chordata; class Aves; order Apterygiformes; family Apterygidae; genus Apteryx; species Apteryx rowi. The sequence goes on along the minus strand of NW_020449163.1, from coordinate 893,975 downwards.
ATGAAACAAACGTTAAAATTTATGTTTTTAACCTCTATACTTGTTACATTCAGAAGTAGCCTTAAGGCATTGAGCATTTGGAAACTGTGTGTGGGGTGGGGTGGGGGCAGAGGGTTGATTTGTTTGGTTTTAATGAGATATTGCATTCAATAGAGTCACTTTGATTTGGGTAGCAAAAATATGCATTTGAGTTCAAAACTGGGTGGACGCCAGTGTTTGATTGAAAGACAACTCGTACACAGTTGTACTGAACAATAAAGTGAAAATAATATTAGAGAGCCTGACATAAGCAAAGACATTCTGAGTTAATAAGGCTTAATCCCTCCAGAGTAGTTGTGCAAAGTTAATCATTCCTCCCAACAATAAATACTGCAGTACCTACAATGTGTAAGTCCTGGAATATATTTGTGTATCTTCTGTAATAGAAGATACAGGAATAAGTTTTAATTGCATTATTTAATTTCTGTTTGTTTAGAAAGCTTTTTTTGTTTAGAAAGGTTTTTTATGTTTGTCTTCTTTTTTATCTTATCCATAAGTGACTTGTGAATTTGGAATTGAGATAGGTGCTTCCTTAAAAAATTTTTTTTTTATAAATTTGTTTTAAAATATTTTTATCACATAAGAAATTAGTGACTGAACTGTTTTAGTATCAGGAATGTCATGCTCTTACAGTGCTTCATAAACTTGTAAGTATATGCTTATTATGGAAGTGTGCCTTTATAAGCAGGCTAATTAGCGCATAGGAAAATCAAGTGTGAACAAAGTTGTGTAATGTTAGTATGTACTAGAAAACTGAAGTACAGCTGACTTGCTCACATTGGTTTTTTTACCACTAGTTAATCATTCTTAGCTAAAATGCAGTAAATAACATATCTTTTCTAGGAAGGCATGTTGTGAGGATGTGGTAATCATAGCTAAGGACGATCTCCCAATATACTTAAAAATTTTTTTGTCTTAATATTTAAATTATACTCTTAGGAGAAAAGATGCTTTTAATAAATATTCAACACCATTGCTACTATGATTATGGTGTAAAATAATCTGAAGTCTGCATCCTTGACTCATGCAAGTCATTAAATGGCATTCATGCATTTTCTTAAAGCAAGGAAGATTCATCTTGAAATGTCAAACAAAATTTCAGTGCAAGTCTAAATTTTCTTAAGCCTTAATTAAAATAAAACCATGAAAAATTCACTTAAGGTGGTCAAGGAATTCTCATTACTTACAATTTACTTAAACAGAATGAATTTCTATTCCTATTTGGTATAGTATAGACATACTGAACTAACTTTAAGCTACTAGATGTGTTTTAGCGGTGTTTTTAAACTTACTTTGAAATGATTAAGCTAAAGCAGCTGATTTTTATGAAGTGTCTACAATCTAGGCTTCTCTCAGAACATCATGTAGACGAACCTCAGGAATGGTAGTTTTACTGCAGTGGTGCAAACTTCATGTGTCCGTGCTAGAAGCATTTTGTTGATTTCATTGACTGATACTCTAATACTGAGGAACTATAGATAGAACAGTTATCTACTTTGAATTCATTTCCTATTTAGAAAAAATATATATATATATATGTCTTATAAACGAGCCCTAAGCAACTGAGGCAACTTGTACATCCTCGTTAGATAAAAAAGTGTGTTCTTAACTTGTTTGAGCTAACTAAAGGAAGAATTATAGCAATTTTTCAGAACTGTAATTTACATGACTAACAAGTTTAAAACCACCAGAGAGCCTAATATCTGCTTTGCTAGTTCATGTGAGAAAAGTGAATTGTGTGTCTTCATAAGAACTTGAGCTCATCTTAATTACCATGGCAGTTCTGTACTACTAAGGCTTACTGGCACAGATGTTTTGACAACCTCTAAATACACAGTTATGCCACACACAACTGTTAGTTTGTCAGTGCTGTTTATGTGGGTGGTCTGGCTGTGTCCAGAAAAAAAAATGCTGCTGTGTCCTGCATTGTCATGAAGGGTACAGCTATGCCAACTAAGTGTAGCAGTAGATATTCTTCTAGTACCAGGCTCTTAGCTAAATGGATTTAAGAATGTGAGGAGAAGACAAATGCTATGTGAGCCTTCTAGTTGTAACTAAAATCCTTATTATTCCAGTTTAGTTGAAATGGTGAAATAGATCAGTAGCAGCAACATGAATGCTTTCTCATAATCAAAACCTACTAAAACAATAGAAAAAACTGTTCTAATTACAAAATTAAATATGTTGGCATTAACCAGCATTTGTATTTTTTACTTTAAATTGAGGCTTGGTAAAAATCTGTACATGATATTAATGTTCCTGATACTAATGTTATGGTTATTGAGTAAAAATGTCCTTATTCAAATACGAGGAAGTGGATTTTTGTTTCAGTTGTATATTCATCACTTCTGGGTATTTTTCATGGTGGTTTCTGTGATACTGGAACATTACATATAGAATCTGAGTTTGTTTGCTTGCAGCAATGGTCTGTTGTACAGAAGCTGTGACTGCTTTTTATTATCTATAGTTAATGGAGGAAGAACTTTAAATGACAATGGTTTTATCTTAGTGTTTTCAGCCATGATTTATTTGTATAATTTTTTTTATTAGCTTTTCCAAAACTATTGTAACTGTCTTTCCACAAGTTTCCAGAAGACTTAATCCTTTCACTTCTATAACTCTTTGTAAAAGCTGCTTTCATAACTATGTGAAATAAACCTTCCATAACTCAATTCAATGACAAATGAGTGCAGTTTAAATCAGAGGCAAAGAATCATATTTTCTGAAACCGTTCCAGTTGTTGAGAAAATTGTTGGTCAAAGTGTAACTTTATGGTGGCTCAATTTTGTATATGGAAGACAAGCTCAGACTTGGTTACTCATGATGTAGTGTCTGCTAAGAACGTAGGAATGAGAGTGTGTGTAAGTGAATTTATGAACAACTCTGTGTGCAGGTAGATTAATTTACAAAATAGAATGCTCAAGAAACCAAAGCAGCACTCTGTTTTATAGTCTTCTAGTCAAGATTTTTGGTCTTCTATTTCTGTGCTAGAGCAGAAATCAGGAAGAGAGGCCAGAGAAGCTTTGGTGCTCGTTCGTAGCTATGCTAAGAAATGGAGGGACTAGTGGAGCCTGATCTTGCCCTTTCTTTCTTTCATTTCCTGGGGGAGTGCAAAATGGTAGTATTGTTGCAGCACCAATACAAGAGCCCTTCATTGTCCAAAGACATCTTTGACGGAGGTATTAAAGCCTTTATCCTCTATATATCCTGAAGGTAATGGGATTACTTGGCAGCACAAAATCAGAGCTTTCACCTCTTCTCTGGCTTCTTGATTATGAGCTTGATTTTGTACATTTTAACCAGGTTATGTTTTAACTGAATTTAATGGGAGATTTACCTGAGTTAGAAGGTACCCAACTGGATACTGGAGTCCTCTCTTTTCTCAATAATTCAAGATTTAAACCATTACAATTTTCACTGACTTCATTGAAATTACATGACATTGGCCAGTAGTAGTGTAGCTGAGAAAAGAACCAGTATCTCTGTATTTTCTTCTATAAGATACTACAGAAATCAAAACAAAAGAACAGTGGGTCAGAAATCAACTTTTTTCTGTTCCTTTAGTTCTTTAACATATTACCTGAATATGAAGGGGGGGGGAGGAAGAGAAGCACTTTGTAGTATGATCACTGAAGCATTTATATTTTTCTAGCTCATATGTATACCTCATGGGAGAGAGAAAGGCTTTTAATCTGTTGTACTAGTAATACTAAATATTTATGTTCTTTAAACTGATACAGTGTTAACCTGTATTTCCATTTGGAATCAAGGTGTGCTTTAGCTAACTTGTCTTTCTTGTTCTGTCTGATAAAATTCAAATGACAAGAAGTCACAGGAAAATTTTACATAGGACCTTTCCTACACAGGAGAATTTTATTCATACTGATGTCAATGGCTCTGCATTGGAATGACTTCATCCACTCAAAAAATAATGAAAAGACTCAAAAAGTTCTGGTGATTAAATATTTCAACAATAGCATTTAAGGCTTTTTGCTAGAGAGATGATGAAGGAACTCTGAACTAAGACATTATGCCATGGTCTCAGGCAGGACCTCATGATAGGTCAGTAGTAAGGGCATGAGATGCTCTTAAAAGGAAAAGAATTTCATCAGGATTCCTTGCTCATTGAGGAGCTCCCCACAGCTTTGTCATAAGCCATCACTTCTGTTAACTGATGACTTGGAGACCAGTAAGGCTTTAGATAACAGAGAGCTTGTTAAAAGCCACGAGTTCTCAAGGAAAAAGGCTATTAGAATTCAAAAGGATTAATAAATCATGAACTTGAAATATGCATTCAGCCTTATAGTCTTGTTTTCAGTCAGCTTCCTAGTACTGAGAATGCTCAACATATTAACCTTGCAGAAGACGCCATAATTGGTAAGTTTTTTTTTTTAATTATATTTAATTACAAATAATTGCTATTGCATGCTGAAGAATACAGTTGGGTTGCTTTCTTCAGGTGTGACCTGACATGATTATGCTAAGTGGGTATGAGTTAATAATCTTTCTGGATATGACTCCTGCATGGGAAAAATGGATAGTGTCAGAGGTCCAGTTAAAACATTATCACAATAGTAAGAATTTATTAGTTTATCTCATTGACTCCCATTCTTAAAAAAGTCTGTCTGGTTCCTCTTCCCTTTGCCTCACTGTAACATTTGGCATATATGATTTTAAAAAGTCACTATATGAAAATATTTATGAAGTACCTTGAAAATCAAGAGCTAACAAGTGCGTAAAGTATATTTCAAAGTATTCTCTTATAAAATATTAAAACATGAATCAAATGCAGTAATTTTAGATATTTTCCAACTAAAAAGTAGCATATTTTCCATACTACAGTATTAAAGGTGGTGTCTTCTGTAGAAATCTGAAGCTTGTGAAAATATATAGAGTACACAGAAATTTGTAATCCTGAACACAGTGACAAATTCTTTTCATTTTATTTTACTGCATTTTACTTTTGTTCCCCCCAAGATTAAAATGTAATTTTATTTTCAAAAATTCTTTAAAATCTCTCTTAGACTGCTCTAATATTCCAAGTCAGAGCTGCCGTCTCATTTATTTCAGAGGAAATAGCTATGACATTTCAGTCATTCAGAATGTTGGGTCAGCAACATCAAAGCATATTTTCCTGGACGTCACTCAGCCTTTTAAGTAGAATCTTCTCAGCCTCCAGTCACATAGATCAGCATCACATCTTCCAGTAAAAGAAGTGCATGTGTATTTGCAAATGCTACTATTGTCCTCAAAATTAATTATCGCTTCCTCATGGCTTAAAAGGTCCGTGATCATCGTGTTGCAAGACTGCGTGCAAAAGATGCAATTGCAATTGTCTCTTACATCTCTGAAAGCCATGACAAATAACTTACTACTGTGATGCACAATAGTTGCCAAATCATACGGAGTGAACTCTTTTGTGTTCCAGAGTTAGACAAATATCTGAGAAATTGAGCAAGTTTCTCAACATTGAGAAAAAGAAGCAGCAGCAGCTCAGGAAGTGATGAAAAAGAGTCTGTATGTCTATGTAGGCAGCCAATCAGAAGTTTACTCTAAGTTAAAAAAAGGATGCCAAAAGCATAAGTAGCTTATGGAGATGTTGAATAAAAAGGCTAAAGTGGGAAAACTGTCTCCATCAGATGTCCTGCTGTTCTTTGTCACAGCTTGAAGAAGCTATGGTTCATGTCTTGCAGATTTTAAAGAATTCCTCCTAATGAAAGCAAGACAAGGAACTCCAATGACTGCTCTTTCCCAAGGGGAATTGAAAGCAGATAGATAGAACTTGGGAATGCACTTTTTATCTTTACAACCCCAGGACTGCTATGAATTTCTAGCTTGTAAGATTCCGAATGGATGACCAAGTGTAAAATGCACAGCAATAAAAGGCTGTAAATACTCATGCTTAAGTTGTATGATGAGACAGTTTCAGGCTATGTGAGTTCTGTGCCTTACTGCCAATTTCAGATTTCATTGGCTGAATCATATTATTTTTGTTACTGATATTTGCAGTTCTTTGCATAATTCCCGTCTCCTGTTTGCACTTACATTTTGGGAAAACAAAGAATTTTATTCAACTGTGATAATTTTTGTTTGTAGTTCCTAGCAATAGTTAATCCTGCATACTTGCACATAGCCTGTGAAAATCTGTGTAAAGAAAATTTTCAGAAAGAAAAATCACATGTACTGTCATTCCCAAAACATACCCATAAAGTTAAATAAAGGAGAAGTAAAATAGATCTGTCCCTACACTCTAAATATTTCATGGAGTCATTTATGATGGTTTTACAAAATTGTGTGTGGAAAAATAGCACAAAATAATATTTATATTGCTCAGATTACCTGAAAGTGCCTGAACTTCTGCTATCCAAAGGACACAGAAGGTTTTTAAGCCTGCACCAAGGAAGTGCTTTGATATTTATATGTATATTAAATCCTAAGTAGAGACTATTATTGATACTGATTTATGGTTCTTGGCATTCAATTTGTTGCAATCATAAAACAGAATAAACTAAAACTCTCCTTTATATTTGGCAAGGAAGAGAACTTCTCATCCATTAATTTAAACACCATGCCAATATTCATTAAAAGGAGCCCTTTCCCCCACAACTGCAGGCAACTATTGAATAGATTAGTAGCTTAGTGCATCGTCTGGACTACTACTTCTCCTAGATGTTCCTCCACCATATTCATAGTTAAAAAAAGCATCTCCAATGCTTCAGATCAGGGTGGAATCCCCTCCCTAAAGAAAATAGCACATTGATGGCAAAAGTTCTTAGAGAACTAACTGAAGTCCTGAATCATGAGCTTAATACAATATAAACATACTGCAAAGTAGCTAACAATCCAGCCTTTTTCAGGCTCCTTTAGATTTACCAAGATAGTTAAGGAATTGTATTTTGAAGTGATATTGCTTTCACAGCACTCTTATTTACAGTGTCATTATATAGTTATAGATTCTAACTGTATAGGCCCTTTTATGCATTTATTAAATAGCATCTTAAATCATCATTGAAAGGGGTCATGTGTTTCCATTATTCCATGCATTAACAGGTTATGGGATGGCTTCATTTTTTTTAGAAAAGGAGGCATAAACTATGTGTTTATGTATGCATGAGAAGTCACAGGTACAGTACTAAATGTAATAAGCCATCCATCTCCTTTGACTGTTGAAAGATCTTGCAGAAATTGAACAATTAATTTTTTATCTCTAGGACTGTGCCAATGGTGTCACAGCTGTTAATTCCAAAATTTAGTGTTGTTTGCCCATRACAAAGTACTTGAAGGCAGCCTACTGACTCAAACTGCACTGATACAGAGTGTTTCTCAGCAGCCCTATGGTCTGGAGTCATATGAATGAAAACTGGCAGTCTGTGCAGATGATTACAGCCAAAGTAGCAAATAATCTTAGATTGTGTTATGACAGTAGGATGAAAAAAAGTCAGGAAGTTCTTCCAAGGCCTACTCTGTAGGTCAGTTTTGTTGCAGGGCAGGAARGTTGTCACTGAGGTAGTGGCTGCAACTGTACATCCATCAGGAATACAGGGAACATGTCAAAAATAGTAATAGAAACTTTGTGCTTTGTGATATCATAGTAGTGTCATAAACTGTAATCATTCTTGAAATTTTCAAGTTGGTTTAAGGACTAGGTATATGCACATATAGGTAGTAGGACACAAAGGAAAAACAAGGTGACAGAGAGAAAAAAGTATTTAGAGGAAGAGTATTGAGGAGTAAACATATGAAGTTTGCCATGCCAGTGAACTGCTGTAATCATTGTTTTATTACTTGTTCATTCAGTTATTATAATGACATTTGCATGCATTAGTTTTAAAGAGAGGCCCTAGTTTGGAAATTCGATTTCTGCAAAATCGTTATGATGTTATATTACGTTTCTTATAAGTGACTATAAACCTCAGTTTGTAGGTCTTAACAGCAAGCCAAGTTCATGAATGTTAAATGCACCGTGGATCATATATTGATGCTTCTGAGAGAAGGAAAGAGAGCCATGCATTAGTGAAGAATAAAAAAGATCAAACTATGAAAACTGACAGGAAGCCTACCTAGGCACTGGGAGCCAAGGCGTTGTGCTCAGGAAGGAAATGCTGGGCCACATCTGGAATTGCTTCTTTCAAAGTGGTGAGGCTGAACTGAGTTATAATAGTTGATGTCTGTCCAAGGATCTTCAACAGGAAAAGTCACAGAAATAGGGGTATGTTACCAAAAAGCAAAAAGGTAATGTAAAACAATAATGAAGATGTAAGGAGAGATATCTTCTCCATGTCCCTATAAGAGTTGACAGAACATGTCTGTTTTGGGAGAATATTAAAATACTTATATTTTATTTTCTAAAAATTATCTGAAAATTGATCATTTTCAGAAGCAATTGTATTAGGCATGGTTCTGGATCCTGTTCTCTGTTATTGAAATGTGTCAAATGTATTCTGAACAGAGATTATTCAACTGTTACAGCAATTGTGAGAGTCAGAGTTCTGGTGTAAATGGACCAGTGACCTGACCCAGAAAGGCATTCCTTTTGCTCGTAATTACTGAATCCAACAGAATGATGGGAGATGCTTTCCTGAGGCTAAGAGCAAAGGAGGGGCAAGAGAAGGCTAACACAGTGCAGGACAACTTATTTACTAGAAACCAACATTTACATCATGTTGGATATAATATGAAATCATACCTTCACTCCTACTATAGCACTGCTCATCTGAGACTTGAACAAAGTTAAAGCAATCTGATGGCTGCCAAAGAAGAGAAAATAGTGTGACCTTATGTGGGAACAACCTTAGTGTTCCTACCAAGACAACACTATAAAGGCAAACTAAGTGAACATCTACTTATATTTAAATTGTACTTTAAAAAAGAAAATTTCGTGTGTATGTTCACATAAGCTCATGCCTGTGTATGTGCATATATGTAAGGGTAAGCTTCAACTCATTTCACTGGAATGGATTCATAAGTGTTTTTAACCCACATAACATGGTTATACCAATATATAGAATAGCATCAGCAGATTTCAAGGATTTGAATATTTGAAAGTATAGGGAAGGAAAATATAGGTGAGACAGATGTTTGCTCTCTTCTATTTTTGAGAAATCCTTGGGAGTCTAGGAATCATGCTTTCATTGGAGGTGAGAGTATACAGAATGCTTTTCAGCTGACTCTGAGTGAAGAATGTGTAAGAAATTCTTGATGGAAAAGATTATAGACTTTCCATGTTCTTTTTTATTGCTTTTAAAATGAGTAGGGCTGGTTTAAAAAGTCGACATTCTATTCACCTTGAAGATGAGTTTTTACAGTCGTGTAGTGTGTGCTTTTCTTTTTGAAATTCTGCTTTTGTGTTGTTTGCATGTTGTCTTTAACACAGTGATTCAGACATCAAAATATTTGTTTAAAAATTATTGCTAATATTAATGGACCCAAACTATTTTTAACACTCATAGATCTGAGAGCACTAGCTGGTCTCAACATTGGTATAACCAGTATTACACAGATCTCCCYCTTTTAGCTCTACCACTTTATCACACCTCACAGCTTCCTCCCTGCTCCAGTCCTGAAAAATGAAGCTTTTTTTTTTCTGGAATGCTTTTAAATAGCTGAAGTTTTTATATGCTGAAAACCAACCATATAATTTATAAGCAAGGAAAAGAAGAAGAGTGACACTGTTTAAAAGAGAGAATATGTTAATCTGGTTAATCTTCTCATTATCTTGCTGTTTCAGTCTTTTTTTAAAACAGAAGAACTTTTAATATCCTGAAGGACAGGTTCAAACACTGATACTTCAGGTTACTGCTTTTCCTTGTCCTTGCTACTTTTTTCTTTGTTTTCATCTGAAAGGGAGGAAAATAGATAAGAGAGATCACTGACTAGTTTTAGTTTCTCTTATTGTCAAGATGAATACTAAACTATTAACATCTTCCTGCAATGCATTATTTAGTTATGTGTAAACAAATTAGATACTGTATTTTAGGGACTAAACCGTGTCATTTTGACATGAACTTCCAGATTTTTAAACAAAATTTTAAGATGGATCTAGTTGATTTTTTCTCCTCTGCTTTTCAGAATTTAGCCTGAAAGATGCAGAACAGGCCCAAGAATATTTAGAATGACAGAGATGTTCAGGTTGGGAGAACATGATGAAATTGGCCCTAGCCCAGCAGCTTCCAGCCTTTACAGGCAGCCTTTGCAACCTCCTCCATCCTGCGTCTTGCACCTGTGACACCTTCTCTCATCTCTGGATACAAAGTGCTGCAGATCTGGGCAATGGGGAATGAGGGAGAGGCAGAACTGCTATATGGAGTATAACCCTGGTTGTCCTCCAGGGTTTCTCTTCCTCACTCTCCAGGCCTGCTTTACTACTATCTGGAGGAGAGAAGCAGCGCTGAGGGCCCTGGTGATGAGTGAAGGAGGGAGAGTCTCAGATACAGCACTGCCTTCCTATTCTCAGCCTGTGGACCTGCAGGATAATCTCTTATTAAAAGATGAGAAAAAAAGAAGCATCAACAGCTACACTGGGAATGATTAGCTTCACGACTAAAGGGGTTGTGGGGCATATGATATATCTTGCTGTTAGGAATGATTTTGACATTGTTCCATATTGCAAGCATGCAATAGGATATGGTCTACAGGCAGAGCGAAAAATTACTCTCAGAGATGAATGACTGATGTTTTTCTTCAAACTGAGAGTACATTTCAAATGAGGTTCCAACAGAGTTTGTTCTAAGGTCATTTCTATTCAATATTATAGTTAAGAACTTGGATGGTGGAACGAAGACTATGCTTACAAAATTTATGAATGAGAGCAAGCTGGAAGAGAGTGCAAGCACTGTGAAGGGCAGACCTATCTTGATAAATTGGAATCACGGTCCACAATCAACAGGATAAATTCAGTTAATAGTACTGCAAAATCTATACTTAAAAAGGAGAAGTGAAATGCACAGAAGAAAAATGGGCAATAACTGGCCAGCAGTTATATAGCAGAAGGAATCCAGATTTTATTCTTGGTAACAAGTATAAGCCAATATTACCTTGTTGCAAAAGAGCAAAATAATGTATTTTGGGAGATATTTGCAGGGAGGTCATGAATGAGATAATGAAGCTAATTTTTCTGGTACACTCAGCGCTGGTCAGATGTCTGCTGGAATACTGTATCCAGTTTTTTTGCACCACACTTTAAAAAGATGTAGACAAACTGTAGAAAGTACAGAGGAAATCAACACAAATGAGAGGCTTAATCTATGGTTTCCCAGGGTCTCATCTAGCTCTATATTTCTGTGAAGTAATCTTTCAAGGTTTAATTTTCTTTATGCCAAACTGTACTTTGCATATTATACTTTGTAAATTCCCTGTTTTTACCAAGATTATGTGATTGTAAGAAGGAGCCAGTTTGTGCATTGCAACTGTTTGAAGCATGAAATCCTGATTTAATTGACTATTTTGTTGCCTTCTGGTAACAGACACTTTAACTTGCTTCTGATAGGGAAGTTTGTCACTAACGGAGTTAAACTTTTGATATCTGATGTGTAATGCGTTATGTTTCCTAAAAATAAGAGTATATGGCTACCTTTGCAGTTTGTGTAATATGGCATAAGTGTGTATTACAGATTTCTTAGTCATGTATTGTGTTGACTATTAGCCAGTCTATTCAGTCCATTAGGCTGCCTGTCATGGATCATTCAACATGCACCTCAGGATTCTCAGTGACTTTTGGTCACAATTTAAAAATTTATTTTTGAACAATTTAAGCAATTTCAAGTTTTTGTTAGGGAGGTGTCCTAATCTACTTCAGCTTCCTACTATTGCAGGCTTTTCTATATTCTTATAAGGTTCCATGCGTAGAAAATCAAAGGTAGACAATTCTGTAAGGCTTGAAACTGTTTTACCTTGTATTTTTTCTGAATAGACACTCCGGTCCATAAATAYAGTTCTCCTTGAGATTTTATTTTCTCTTTTCCACACCTGAAGTTAACATTGTACACCAGGCTATACAATGAGTATGTATATTTAGCTCAGACTAAATGTCTCCATTCTGTTTCCTTCAGCATGTCTTACAAATACTGCTTTTCAAAGTGATCCTTAAAGGGATTACTTAGTAAAGTTTTCACATTATAAACTTGTTGCAAGCAGCATTTACACACCTGAAAAGCAAACTGCAGATATAAAAATTCTGTTTATTTAAACGTGCTGAATGTCATAAGAAGCTAGGGTAAGTGGAGCATTTAGTATGTAAACAACTACAAATTAGTCTTTTACCATTTTTTCTAATGTCACTCACAAGTCCTTCCCAGTCTGCTCAAGTACCCGCCTCAGAGAATATTTCTTCTTGAGACTTACCTAGAGATCATAGAAATGTGTGATTGCAGCAGTTGTCAGCATCCCTAACCCAGATTAGTTACCTGTTACAATGAAGGCAGACGGCATATACTTCAGTGTGGCAAGTGCCCTGAGTAAATGTCCTCTGCTCTGTGCAGGAGCAGTGTCTGTGCTGCTGCAACTTCCCTGCTATCGGTAATTTGGGTGACCCCAAATTAAATGTGTGTTGGGTTTACCTGTAAGCATTGCAGTCATATCCCTTGGTTGCTGTACAGACATATCTTTTGTGCATATATATAGAGTTAATCACTTTATAAATCAAATCTTTCCATATAGAAACCAAGAGGGTTTTTTTTAATCTTAAAAAATTTGGGATATGTAGATATTTGTTAGTGTCATTCACTAAACAACTGCCCACAGCAGGGTAGGTCCATGATCCAAAAGGATTTGTCTGTTAACTGGGATGTCATAAAGTGAGAAAGCAATAAAGTGAAGCTAGTTTATATGGGATGTAAGAAGAACATTTAAAGGATGCATTTTAATATCTAACATGATAAATGTTTCTTTTTTTCTGTAGCTGATGGCGATACATTGGTGAAATGTCAAATTTGCAGTTCACTTTTTCAGATGAATGTAAAATCTTCTTACAGTAATGTTTCTTTGCTTATCCTTTATGTATGCAATTTGCTGCATTTTGAAACTCATATTTATCACAAAATTGAATGCATACCAAAATAAAGCAGAATGTATCTTCATTCATCCGTCACCATGATGTTATCTTGTGCAATTCCCCACTGCCCTTTCTGCTTCCAATGCCAAGAGACCTTGCTTTACTATTTATTCACCCTTAATATCTAGTGTTCTTCTCATGAATCATGTTGACAGTGAGTTAAATTCAAAATACATTTTATCTTTACATGAGATTAGTTTTTGCCTCTTTGGCACTTTGAAAGTATATAAGAAAACACAGATTTTAATTTGGTCATTTTTCTTGTTTTCTTTTTAATACTCCTATGATCTTTCTTACTATGCCTCCCACTTATTTTCCTAAATGGCTTATTCAAATATCACTTGATTCCTAGTTTTATTTCTTTAGTTTTGATCTACTTAACTCTTCTTAGCTCTGTTTTTACACTTATTCTAATTCTCTTGCTCCTCAGTTTTTTCAGTCCTTTCAATGCATTTTTTGCCTATTCATACTGACAGTTGTGTTTTGACTTCCTTAAATTTGTGGGTGTTAGTAATTCTCTTGATTTGGAAGAACTATACACATTTCTTCATTGGCTCACATATTCTAAAACAAACTACCTGCTTCACTTCTCTATTGGCAACAACTCACACAAGGTTTGCTTAAAAACTGGTTCCAAAGCAAAAAAATAGAGGCTTCACAAAACAAAGTTTTAAGCATTATGTATGCATGATTACACCCTGAACTATTATTAATACAATGTTATGCAATCCATTGGGATGCAGCCTGCCTCAATCGGTTTATCTGACATGCATCACAATGGAAATTTAATTATTATTACATTAAGGACTTACTACAATGACTCAAACTAAGAATAAAAATGTGTATAATGTTCTGATTGAATATAGTTGATATACTCCTAAATAGAGCAGAATGTGCATATATATGTATTCATGTTTGTATTTGGCATATTATTTGGAGCACCTGAGCTTCTGTACTTCAGGGCTGTAGTATTTGTTCTATTGCCAGGCCAAATTGCTTGCTCTTTCTGCGTCAGTATCTCCATTTTAAAATGTGGATATCATGTATATTCTTAATACTATAAGAATTAATGTTAGTAAAACAAGGATAAATTATTATCCATTGGCCTGATTACCATCTCATTTATATCAATATAATTCCACTGAAAATTATTAGTCCCAATATTTGTTAATTTTTCTTAATTTCCTTGAAAAAATTGACTTCTGTAATCCTTAGAAAATTCCACAGATATTTACTTATTGAGCTATAGTAAGTGACTTAGTGCATAAAATGATTTACTGTACTTCTCTTTTTCTAGTGGTATCTAATAGTTTACTTGTATTGTGGTGATGTCAATAATGAGCCAGTGTCTTAAAGTACAAATGAATAATAGAAGTATGGTCCCTTCCAAAAAGAGATTAAAATCTCAGCATCAGTTCAGAGTTCTAGATATGACTGACAATGTATAAAAATTTTAAAATACAGTATCAGAGTTTCCATCTGTGCCACTCATTAATACCTTGCAAAATAGAAGTACAATAACTTCTTAAGACAAACATCAATCCGATTTCATCATCACTGTGTTACTAAAAGCTTCTGGTGAAGCCATTTGCCTGTTACATAGCTATATTTAAGTAGGTTGCTTTCTGGCAAATATCAACAGTCTGTTTGGATTAAGTCTAAGCATTCCTCTAGTAAAATAGAGTAAATCTGTAGGCTGTGGACTTTTAAAACATACAATATCAGACAATATAGCCAAACTGGAGCACGTCTGTAAATGTAAATGATTCTTATTAATCTCCTGTAATAGGTCTTGGAAATTTGTAAGATTAATCACAGCATGAATAGACAATCATTCACTATATCCCGACTAATTTGTTGCTCTCTTCTGCTTTGGCGGTGAAAGACAAACTGCACTTAACCAGAAGTTTCTGTTCCCTGTAAGTTTGATTTATTTAATTTGTCTCCAATTTATTGCAAGTACATACTCAACCTTTTAATGAAATACTTCCAATTCCTTTCTTCCAGTGAAAGTTCTTTATTATATATCTCTGATATAGGAATCAGACAATATGATGGAACTCACCTTGGAAAACAAATTTTATTTAATTCTTAGAGTATATGCTGTGTTTCTTAAAATCCATAAATCTACCAGAGCTTCTAAAGAAATCTTAACTGCATGTATGTAATATACGTGATAGGATAATCCATTGAGATGCATGTGTGCTGGCGTTTCTTATGGGGAACTGAGGTCCTACATTAGCATCTAGGTTTGGCAGGTGTTCCTTGATGGAATCTGTCTATTACATAGAATAAATTAATTTAGATTGGAAGGGACCTTTGGAGGTCCAACTTCCCTGCTCAAAGCAGATCCATTTAGATCAGACTGCTGACAGCCTTCTCCAGTCAAGTTTTGAATATCTCCAAGGATGGAGATTCCACAACTTTTCTGGGCAACCTGGTTTGGCCACTCTCATGCTGAAACAATTTTCCTTGTAGCTAATCACAATTACTCATACTGCAATTTATGTTCATTGCCTCCAGTCTTAACACTGCGCTCCTCTGATAAGAGTCTATTTCCCCTATACAGTAGTGTTAGGTAGTTGAAGAGAGCAGTAAGATCTCCCCATAGCTTTCTCTTCTTATGGTTGAGCAAACCCAATTCTTTTTGTCTCTCCTTGCACATCATGTGCTCCATAGATAAAAATTTGTTTTCTACTTCTCCAGGTGCAGGTAGTGCAGCAATAATCATATCGTCCTAATATTACTCAGCGTCACCTAGACAGGAGAGCCCTCCAACTCCAAATCAGGCTCTCCTCCCCTTCTGAGACTTGTAGGGAAAATGTTATTTGAAATGGGACTTGTTGAATATTTCTCTATTGACAGTGATAAACAAGCAATATCCTGTAAGCAGACAAGAAGGCCAGGATACAGTAGCAACTGCTAAGAGGAATATACCAATAGTGTGCATTGCAGTATAAAGGAATATTTAGTACTATATAGTATCATATACAGGCTGATTCAAACTGTTTCTTTATTTGATTTAAACCTTTACTAGTTTATGTGAGAGAGATACTTTCCATCTTGTTCAGAATACAATGATCTTTAGAAGCTTGAATTATTGTAGTTTCTTTATCAGGGAGACTTATAATCAGAGGTAAACTACATTGAAAGGAATGGGAGGCAAAGATTCTGCATTCTATTCCATTGCAAAGGAACAAGTCAAATTTTTGAAAAGTAACCAATACTTAAAATGACCACAGTTTTGGTGCCCAGTAAGAGATATCTGGGTGTTGGTCTTCAGAAGTTCAGATATCTCCTCAGTGTCCTCAGCAAAAATTGTGTTGTCCTTTGACAATGCGATGCATTCTAAATTTGAGTATTAAAGTTAGTGACATTTTCTAATGAGTCGATCGTAGCTCCCTTCTTAAATCAGATTTCTCAATAGAAAAGTGAAATAAAAAGAACATAGAAATGTGGTTGAACTAAATTAATATTTGTACCTAAATTAATATTTGTACATTCCTTTTAATTATATTATATAAATTACATTCAGTGGTAATTTTCTACTTAGAGCTACACAAGCAGGCTGGAATTTAGCAGTTGATTTTAGTGGAGTGTAGCACTTGAGTGGGTTTCTTGGAGTAAACAGAGCAGAAGATTGACTGAGTTGATACTGTCTTATGTAGATTCAAGCTAGAAAGAGGAAAGGAGTATGGAAAAAACAGCAGGCAGACAGACAACAGAAAGTGATAATGTGTCTCTACAAAAACTTAGACATTTTGGAAAGTTTCTAGTTAACACTTGCAACTTTGATCATAGAATTTGTATTTACTCTTGATCTCTGCTTTGTTCAAGGAAATTGAAGTTGTATATTCTTCACATAACCAAAAAACCTGAACTCCGTCATCAGTTTTTGATCCTAGTGGGTATGTCCTGAAAGAAACTGAATTTTGGCTCTACTTCAGTTTAATATTGTAGCATTATTTGGTAATTCTTCAGTACCTTTCATCTAAGCTTATAAAACCTACTTACAGAAAGTTGTTAAAAGAATATTATGAATATTGCAAAGTTAAGCACTAAAAAATACGCTAAACATTGCTCACTTATGACAGAGCAATTTCCTTTAGCTGTTCTATGTGCATGCATTATGATATAGTCTGTAATTGCACAGTCACAGTCTGTTTCTTTACGAGAGTCATGCAGTAGTCAGGAGAAACACGGGCAGTGCTTATGTGTGAGGAAGTACTTGTTACTTCATTTCCTCCTAAGGGTTTGATATATGGCCCTCTAGGTTATTGCTGAGTGTACATCAGTCTGTCAGGTTTCTGCTGAATATCAGTTTGTTCCCTAATTATKAATACATCTTTCACCTTTCTGAAGCTGAAGCTACGTCAGCCCAGGTTTGCAACTTGAAACCTTCCAGATGCCAAGTGTCAAAGAACAACCAGTGTTCCTAAATGAGCCAGGGCCCCCAGCCATGTGCAGTATGGATGGCATGGTGACCACTGATGCACACATTAACAGTGGGAAGGCAGCTAAGAACAGCTTTTGAAATAACACTCATCAGGGCAGCAACTGGTAATTTTTACATCACAAGGCTCCTTTCTCTTCTTGTAGTCCTCTGCCTAATTTGCCATGTAGTTTTCTGTTTCTTCAGCGAGAAAGGATTGTGCAGAAAACTAGCTCAATCACCACACTCATCCTGTGCACTGGCCATTGCAGGGGTTATATGATCATGTAATTAAATACTATATTAATACAAATATGTGCAAGAATTAAGGCATCACAGGCAGTCTTAATCCTGGCATTTCAAAACTTTAAGAAATACTTTATTTTTCAGTATTAAAAACATTTTTACAGTGTTTGTATTTGCAGTGGCCTGTGGTTTTGTCAATGCATATTTCATAAAAAGAATTTTCATCACTGACGTCTACAGAGGTGATCAGCAAAGTTGTAACTGTTATATTAACTGTAGAAACTCCTGCCAACTCAAGCTGACAGGCCAGCTCATATCAAAAGAGTGGTTGTCATCCTCTGTGTGGGCTATTTCTAGCCTTCTTTCAAAGATAGATAGTTAATAACAGTAGAGTGAGATCTCAGCAGCTTTGTTTCACCATAAAATCCTAGTTTTCCTACTTACATAGTCTTCAGCCTCATCCTCACTGCCTGTCCTCCTGCAAGGTGAATAATCTCTCTTTTTTTCTTCAGCTGTTTTGTGTACTCAGCATCTTAGCTGCTTGTCTGAAATCCCATGAGTAATTCTTACCATCACCATCTACTTCCTTTGCTTCTTCCAAATCTGTGGATATATTTATGCTGCATACTGCAGTGCAGTGTTTCTATAAATCACCTGCTTGTACATCTATATGCACAGGTACTGCAAGTATCCTAGTGGCAGCAGCATGGAGCTTAGATAGGTTAATTTTTCTTGCCAAGAGTTCTCCTTTTACAAATTGGTCTCCTTCTGCTGTCTGGTTATATGTTCTGCTGCACCTGTTTAAGGTATCCTGAAAGAATATACATATCCAATGCTCTGATGACAACTGTTGTCAATGTTTTTGTATCTCACAGAGACTCTTTGATCTAGAAAACAGTGTATTTGCGGTTGGCTGCCAATACATAAAGTAAACATGTTTTAAAATAAAATGCTTGTTTAATGAAGAGGAAAATGGTGTATGTCTTTTGATATTCTGTACGTGGATTTATCACTGCTTAAAGTACACGACAGGTTTTGAAGAACGAAGCTGCTACTGCTTTCCTTTATTTACTAGTGCCTACTGTGATTGCAAGTATTATTAAATTATTCTTGGAGAAATTAAAGCAGTAGTAGTATAGACAATACTTTACTTTAAAATTCCACATGAATATAGTCTATAGCTTTATATAGGATGAATATATGGCTCTACTGAATCGTACTGACAATGATAAATTTTAAAGGTATGAAGAAAATTCTGAAAATTTCTGAAGTCAGAAAAATTCTGAAGAGATGAAATAAGATCTCAGCAAATAAGAACCCAGCACTTCAGTTGGTAAACTTTTAAAAAAAGGGTGCATGTCCAGAAAGTAACTAAATGAAAATAAAAAATATAATGCAGGAAAACTGTTAGGAAAATGGAAACCTTGATAACTCAGAGACAGCTCAGTCTTCCATTTTAGAAGAAAATATATCACTGTGACATAAGCTTAACTTACAACAGAGATTTCTACTAAACTTATCAGCAGTAAAATAATTAATAATGAAGGTATCAGGATTTCCAAAGTTATGTTTCAAAACTTTGTACAGCACTATTGTACCAGTCAGAACTTCTCTTTTTCTGAGGCTGTTGATATGAATGTTGGCCTGTCAGTGACTTCCTGTGACAATTTTACTACTCTCTTGATAATGCAGGGAACCACATATTATCCTTCCATTTACAAATTTATTAATCTCTATCTTGAAATCACTTAGGTTTCTTGTTTCCCTTATTCTTCTTGGAAAGATGTTCCAGAACCTCATAACTCTGAGGATTGAAAATATTTTTCTAGATCCCAGGCTAAATGTAATCACTATCCAGTTATACCCATTTACTTCTAGTGAAAAAAATGTCCTCTGGGTTATATCTTTTTCTCCAAACTATCATTTACCACCTGATTTTTTATGCAGTCATTTTTCCTGGCAACCTTCATTTTTGTGGACTAAATGCACTGAACTTTTTCATGTTTCAAAAGACAGGCCACATGTTCTTTCTATCATCTGAGTAGCCATGTACCCATCTGAATTAATCTCTCCTGAATAGTAGACAGAGTGTTTCATCTTTGAGATGAAAACTCAGCAACTTTTTAAAAATAGTAGCATTCAGGTGTCTTTGGTGAAAATACCCCCTCTTACATACTGACATGACACTTGCCTTTTTCACAGCCATGCACATTTTGCCTCATAGTTGACTCATAGCGACAGTCTTTAGTGTTTCTTTTCTTCCGAAATTTCCAGCTCTTAGCTTATCATAGAGATTTTTCTTGTTACTCCCTAACAGCATAACTTAGCATTTACACTATTACATTCCATTTTATTATTCTATTAATTAAGGACATCCAGATTTTCCTAGTCCATATCGTAGTTCTCTGTGTCAATAACCAGCAAATGTTGTTACTGCCAGAAAGCAGAACCAGAACCCTGGTCCTGAACCAAAAAAATGTTGGAATCAGAATTGAACCCAAACTTATTCTGAATGTCCTACTGAAATTTAACTTTTTTTCTTGTTACTGCTTTGGCATCTGAGCTCTACTAAAAATTGATGTTTCATCAGAAGCCTGTTCAGTATATGGACAGTTTGCACTTCGTAGATCTGAAGAATATTATCATACTCCAGCTTGTCCCTTTGTTACTGCAAGACTCCAACCAGCACAAGCTCTGCTTTTGTACCATGGTGCTACCCTGTGCTGCCCAGTAAGCATCAGCAGGACCTCTTCATCTTGATGACTTTTTATACTTACCTAAGATGAGTTCTAGTTAAGCTGTGAGCTCCAAATAAGCCTGTAGGCAAAGGCTAGCCATTGCTATGAATTCTCTTCTCCCAGTACTGCTAGCAGTGCTCTGTAAATGCCTACTGGGCACTGTCAGTGTTTGTGTTTCTGTACCTCTTTGCATAGGTATACTTGAGATACATGCATGTGTATATTACTTCAAACTTCAAACATTGCTTCAAACTTCAAACATTACTTCAGTCTCCCATGTGTGCAGGAGCAAATTCACAAGAGAAGGAACATCCATCTCCTGCTTCCCTGCCATCCCACAGGTATCACTCATACACAGAGTCTAGTGCAGCATCACAAGTTCTTTTCGGCTCCTCAACTTTATTTACCAGGGTTAGTGAGGGATCCTGGTGTGTCTAAACTCTGACAAAGAGGAAACCTATCTTAGCTAGTTCTTTAACTACAATACACATATTTTTTCCATTTTTACCAATTCCTATCTTTTTTGGCTAAATTAAACTTTTTAGAAATTTCCTTTATAAGCATCATGGTAGAACTATAATTACTATTTTATTTTAAAATATTTATTTTTATCTTCTACTCTGAAGCCCAATCATGCAAAAGAAAGAAAATTAATGGAATTTTTTTCATTCATAAAATTGTGGAAAACAAAGAACCTTTTCTTTATCCTCATGGGGAACTGGAGTCTAATTGTATAACTGGGTGGCTGTAATAAAATGAAAAATTGCAAGATTTTAAGAGATATACCTAGTTTTATACCTGATCCAAGTAAATTCTGTTCTGGTTTAAGATTACACAGGATGTAGCAATGAGATGTCAGAAATTGAATCAGTGCTTGGATTACTCATTTGTTTGTCAGTGCCCTTAAACATCTTCTATTTTATGACATTTTAAATGTATATAGCCTATAAAATCCTTTTGTTCATGATCATGACCTTCTTGGTGCRTTATATGTGACAGGAAGGTGAAAGTGAACTCCTATTTTCTATGAAAAAAATCATGGGAATCTAATATGACCAACTGATAAATGAAAAATTACTAATGTTCGTTAGATTATTTCTGTTCTAAAAGTTTAACAAATGCTGAAGTTGTTAAATCATTGACCGGATATTTTTGGTCCAAATAGTTATTATACAGCACTCAAGCAATTAATAAAATGCTGAAGTTTAAAGACCATTCCTTAAGTTCACTAAACATTATCAGCCATGTCATTTTAGTTTGATTTTCCCCTTTCACAACGGTAAAGATTTGTATGCATTTGTAGTTGTTGCCATGTTGATCAACAGAAAGTCTCAAAATAACATCCAAACATGATATAAACAACACATTGGGGAAGAAATTACAGTAATCGACGCAACAGATGGATAGACAACGTTTCGATCTACTAGTTACCTGCTGCCAAAGTCAATCCAAATAACATGGTGCTAAAACACTATGAGCCACAAGGGAGAGAGAAAATAAGCTGCCTGTTAGTGGACCTAATGAAACATCTTTTCATAGTGATTTGTATTCCACATCCTTGCAATTCTCCGTACCTCCTTTGACCTCCCACACCCTCCATTCCCTCCCCTGTTCTTCACTGCCAGTCTGGACAAAGGATGGCACATGGTGTGGCTGGTTGCAGTATAAACAGAAAACACAACTACAGACTCATGCCGAGTGGGGGCACTAATTAAGGTGCCCGTTCTATTAGGCTCTTCTATCCAGCTGCTAATTATCAGAAAATTTGTGGAAGCTTACTATGTTCGACATCTGTCCATCTGTCTGATTCGTTTGAAATGGCCCAGTAGTTTCCATCATTATAAGGGGTCAACTGAGATACAGAATAGCTGCATAAGCTTTGTTTCGTAGGATACCCACTTCAAAATCACCTGAAAATGAAGTACAGGCACACCTCATTTTATTGTGCTTCACTTTATCGCAGTTTGCAGATACTGCATTTTTTACAAATTGAAGGTTTGTGGCAACCCTATGTCGAGCAAGTCTGTCAGCACCATTTTTCCAACAGCATGTGCTCACTTCATGTTGCTGTGTCACATTTTGGTAATTCTCACAATATTTCAAACTTCTTCATTATTATTATATCTGTTAGGGTGATCTGTGTTCAGTGATCTTTGATGTTACTATTGGAATTGTTTTGTGGTGCCACGAACCGTGCCCACATAAGATGGCGAATTTAATCGATAAACGTTGTGTGTGTTCTGACTGCTCCACCGACCGGCCATTCCCCTCTCTCTCTCCCTTTCCTCAGGCCTCCCTATTCCCTGAGACACAACAATATTGAAATTAGGGCAATTAATAACCCTACAGTGGCCTCTAAGGGTTCAAGTGAAAGGAAGAGTCACACGTCTCTCACTTTAAAGCAAAAGCTAGAAATGATGAAGCTTAGTGAGGAAGGCACGTCAAAAGCCGAGACAGGCCAAAAGCTCAGCCTCTTACACCAAGCAGGTAGCCAAGTTGTGAAGGCAAAGGAAGAGTTCTTGAAGGAAATTCAAAGTGTTCCTCCAGTGAACACACGAAAGATAAGAAAACGAAACAGCCTTCTTGCTGATATGGAGAAAGTTTCAGTGGTCTGGATAGAAGATCCATCCAGCCACAACATTCCCTTAAGCCAAAGCCTCATCCAGAGCAAGGCTCTAACTCTCCTCAGTTTTATGAAGGCTGAGAGAGGTGAGGAAGCTGCAGAAGAAAAGTTGGAAGCTAGCAGAGGCTGGTTCATGAGGTTTAAGGAAAGAAGTTGTCTCCATAACATCAAAGTGCAAGGTGAAGCAGCAAGTGCTGATGTAGAAGCTGCAGCAAGTTATCCAGAAGATCTAGCTAAGATACTTGATGAAGGTGGCTACACTAAACAACAGATTTTCARTGTAGACAAAACAGCCTTCTATTGGAAGAAGCCATCTAGGACTTTCATAGCTAGAGAGGAGAAGTCAATGCCTGGCTTCAAAGCTTCAGAGGACAGGCTRACAGCAAGAGAACTAAAACTGACAGCAAGAGAACTAGAATTAGAAGTGGAGCCTGAAGATGTGACTGAATCGCTGCAATCTCATGATCAAACTTTAACAGATGAGGAGTTGCTTCTTAGGGATGAGCAAAGAAAGTGGTGAGATGGTCTCAAGATTCCATCTTGAGATGGAACCTACTCCTGGTGAAGATGCTGTGAACATTGTTGAAATGACAACAAAGGATTTAGAATATTACATGAACTTAGTTGATAAAGCAGCAGCAAGGTTTGAGAAGATTGACTCCAATTTTGAAAGAAGTTCTATTGTGGATAAAATGCTATCAAACAGCATCGCATGCTACAGAGAAATCCTTCATGAAAGGAAGAGTCAGTCGATGCGGCAAACTTCATTGCTGTCTTATTTTAAGAACTTGCCACAGCCATCCCAGCCTTCAGCAACCACCACCCTTATCAGTCAGCAGCCATCAACACTGAGGCAAGATCCTCCATCAGAAAAAGATTATGACTCGCTGAAGGTTCAGATGATGGTTAGCATTTTTTAGCAATAAAGTTTTTTTTAATTAAGGTATGTACATTGGTTTTCTAGACATAATGCTACTGCACACTTAATAGACTGCAGTATAGTGTAAACCTAATTTTTATATGCACTGGGAAACCAAAAAAATTGTGTGACTCACTTTATTGCAATATTCGCTTTATTGCAGTGGTCTGGAACCAAACCCGCAATATCTCCAAGGTATGCCTGTGTTTTAAATTAAAGTTTTTGTTCACTTCTTTCAGTTAAATGAATACATATGTGGGGATGGATGTGAACTGGGACACCCACTGCTTCCTTAAAGCTTTTTGTAGCTGGCAAAAACAAGCAAAACAACCTCCTTCTGGAGTGGAAGATGGCAGCAATTCCTGTTTCTGGACTGCGCTACAGACAGCTCTAAGTTTGAGACAGTCCACTCACACAGGGTGGTAAATGTATTTCATTGACTCAGAAAGGACAGCTCTTCAGAAATTATGCAGTGAATAACACTCATTATAGCTCTAATAACTCAGCTGCCTGCATTTCCACTTAAAAAATAGCTCTCTCCATCAATCTTATCCATCATATTTTGTCCTGCTTTTCCATGTAATAATATTTTTTTTGCTTCTACCCCTGTAGACCTACAACATATGTAGACCAGTCTTATAATCAAGCATGGAATGTGATAGATCGTGGTATTATTAATCTCACAGAAGAACACCTGTATTTTATTTCAGTATGCAGAATGAGGAAACATCATCTGGGAGAATCAGTGTGGTGTTGCAGTTTGGGTGCTGGACAGAAGAGGGTGCCATTCAGATATCTTGAGGAAAAAAAGACCTTAGCTATGGACACTGCAAACAGACAGCCAAAGGTCGGCAAACTCTAAATACAAAAGGAGAAAATTCCTAATGCTGTGAGGTTATACCATGGCATGCAGGCTGCACTGCACCAGCCTGCAGAAGGGCTCACTTGCATGCTGCAGGATACTTGGACATTTTCGTAAAGATTGCGTAGTGTTCTTTGTGAACAACAGGTATATGAAATTTCCATTCTACAGACTACTGTTTTGATGTAGATAGAAATTCCAAATACACTGTTTGGAGTGAGGTATGCTGTTAATATTTTTGCTACATTCAGCAGGCAGCTGCAAGCTTATAGATTTAATGTTGGATACTTGCTTCAGAGTCTCCATACTGTTTGAATCAGTGGTTTATAAATTTGCCACTTTTTGAATCAAGATTATATCTAATAAACTACCTGAGGAAACAAATTCTGTGCTTGCTTACCTACATGCAAATGTGATTTTTGACACATCTTGCTGGATTCCATAATGTGGGTACTCCTAGAGTGGATAGGTATGTGTTGGTTGCGTTGAACAAACAAAACACTCCAGCACTGTAAAACACATAACACTGATTGAAGTTTGATCAATTGCATGAGCTGATTCAGAAAATAGTTATTGCTGTGCAAAACATTTTACTCAGAGTTACAATTTGACCTAATGTGATAAGCAGAGAATAAGATCTGAATCACCTGTCAATTTCAGTAGAAATGAGGCATCACCAGAGCTTAAAGATCTGCTTCAGAATGTTTCTATCAAATAAATCATGTCTCCTGAGTGGGTATTTCCACCACTTTTGACAAGAAAGAAAGAAAGAAAGAAAATACTGTCTTTCGGCAGATCTGAGGAAGCTAAACAAAGCTGTAATGATTGCTAGCCAACCATGTCTACACACAGAATTAATATTTGCAAGTGTTCATGGTGCAAAGATGTTTTTAAATCTTGATTTACAGTCTGGATATCACAAATTAACAGAGCCCTCACAGCCCTCACATTATCCTTATAGGATAATTTTTGTGTTTAAAACATATGCCTTATGTTTGAAACCAAATCTAATACTGTTAAAGAAAATGATCAGTATTTCAGTAAGCAGTCTGGAATCTAGCGATAGCTGATGAGTCATGAAACACTAAGAACACTACGAGTATTATCCTTCTTAATTCTTACATTAATAAAACTTTATTCTGAATTACATTTCAACTGTAGAACTGTTTAAAGCATTACTTCAAGAAATCCTGAGTGTGTCCTGAACAAATGTTGTACAGCTTCATTTTGAATTGGTGAAAACTGTAATTGCGAGTAACTGGAGTTTATGATGTTGTGCTACTCTATCTCAGTTAARTGAGGTAGAAATGCCTCAGGATAGGGGCTTGTAGCTACATTTACTCAAATGCATGAGGGCAGCCCTGAGAAGACCATGATGTGTGCTTCAAGAACAGTTACAGAGGCTGAGAGAAAAGTATTCCACCCTTGGGAAAGAAGTACTGGCTTGCATAGGAGTAATAGGAAAAGGGACATCATGTCTTTTGGCCATAAATTTAGCTTCATAGAGATCATGGTCCTTTTCCCGTATTATTAGACAGTTAACAACAGAAGGACTCAGAGAAGTGGAAAGTAATATTATTTTTTTATATATGATGTAGAAAACAAATCAGGAGCTGAAAATGTGATGTTTGACTGCTTGTTTTGCTCATCTTTATCTTCACTGAATACTCTGAATACTCAGATAGAAGTACTGTCTTCTGCTATGGAATTAGTTGAACAAATCACATATTCGCTGCAGTTTCAGGAGAATAATATAAAGCTACTTGTTGTCTAGTTCTTGTTTTCTGTCTCGTTCAACAGAAATTACATGGCGCCTTGACAACAAGATAGTCTAGTAATCATAACACATCTAATTTGTCTCTGCCATACTTTGAACCAGCATGAGCTTTCTCTACAAGATGGGAGAATCACTCACCAATTCATTATGCTGGAGGAATTACAGGCAAAATCAACACACTTTGCTCATGATACACATCAGTGGGTTGTCATAACAAGGACTGTAAGTTCTCCATCAGTGGCCAGGACTGAATGCTCAAGCTGCTCTAAAAGTTTCTGTCAATTGACAAAACAATGAGTTGGTTCATGCCTGCTCCACCCTATCTTTTTACTTAAATGAACATAGGAAAAACCTGCCATCATCACTATAGGCCTCTTTGCTCATTTGCCTTTGACTAATGCTATGGTATCATATTAATAGATTTCTTCAGTAAATGGCCAGAAGTAGCATCTATCACAGGTCCATCTGTTTCTATCATGACTTTGCATTTACTGTTTTCAGCATAGAAAGAAGCTCAGAAAATTAATGTCTGCTAACAGACCATGATTCATATGCTTACAGCTTGAATTTTTTTCATGAGAAAAAGAATCGTTGCACACAGACAGCTATCATCAGCTCAGTATCCTCAAGTTAATGAAGAACTGAATGCTACAATAAAGCTTTGAAAGAAGGTCACAGCCTGCTAAACTGAAAGGARAACCTGGGAAAACTTTCACTGCAAATCTCCTCAAAAACATGAATGGCCAGGCACAATGCAGCAATGCTGAGGGAGATTTTAAAAAAACAGAAGTAAATGTTGTTCTTTTGTAGATATTTGGAGTGAAGACAACAGCGTAATAGAATTCAAGACAAGCCATCCAATGGAAACAGCAAAAATAAAAAATGTTAATAGATTAGTTTTGTGCTAGCAAGGGTCTGCAATTTGCAAGGAATCTGACTGTGAGAATATAGAAACCTATAATACGAGGGAATCAAAGTTTACATTACCTCTCAGTACTGCTTGAGGAAAAAAAGGGACTTATATTTACAGCTTATATGATGGATAACTATGAAGTGTTTTTCATTGTGCAGATCTTACATGGGGCAACGTGGAGGCGTTTTGGAATGTCCACCCATAATCCATTGCTTTGTATTAGTCTKCCAGTGGAAGATGCACAGCAGGAGTTAGAGCATCAGCAGCCTGCCAAACCTAGTTAATATCACCTGCATGAGCTAGAAACAGTGCTATGTAAATGCTGAAGGAATCTGTAATGGTGATTATTTAGTTCTGCATCAGTTTGTCAATTTGTTTCTTAGTTACTTGGCTACTTATTTATTGATTCTATAATTAATGAATACTAAGATGACAGTTATTTCATTATTGCTTCTACTACGCAGTGGAAACTACACTTCCCTTCCTGGAAAGGAGAGTATGTAGTATTGCAATACTGACGCTGCACGTAGAAGATGTAGAACGCTTAGATAAAGTGTAGAAAAAGTGTTCCTTGATTTTGGTATACACTTTCTTGTTTGCTTTAGTAGCTCTGCTGGCTGTGGTAGAGGTAAAAGTACGGTCATATCTGCTTCTTTTTACTTATTGAATAAGCTTAAAACTTCTTCTTCCTACTTCACTAGATAACACATAGTCATGTTTAAAATCTGACAGATGAATAGCACTAAAGTAATGCTTTTAATCTGGTTTCTTACTGTTTGTGTCATTCTTTCACCTTGATAACTTTGAATCTATTGGCCAATTTAGAACAAATATGGCAGAGGAGTAAAGGATTACAAAGATATGAAGTTCCTGTAAGCTTTGGGAAAATCAGTGCTGCCAGTGAAGAAAGGGCTGACACGTGAGTGTAAGAGTTATTTGCTCTGTTTGATCTGCTGCTACTTCATCAGCAGATGATTGACTGGTCAGCACATTCATAGAGCAGTCACATCATCACATCTGTCTTGCATAGACCAGAGATTTGGAGGCATGGTAGAGAAGGGGAGATAATGTAAGATGGGGACTCATGACTTTGAATATGGGTGAAGTCTTGGAGATACAGTGAGGGCAGCCCTGATGTTTTCTAAATGGAGGTTGCAAGGGCTGGAGTGAAGTAGTGGCACCTCATGCAAATCCATAATAGACCAGGCTTCAGTAATTCCACTGCTTGTTGAGCGACCTGTTATGTTAAGACAACAGTATTGAAATGTAAGAATTGTATTTGATACAAGCAATAGAATTTTCTAGAGCACCTATTTGGGGTTTAGGAGTCTAGGCTGTGTTTTTATAAATGAGTTAGGAGACCAATTACCTATCAGAAGCACAGTTCAAAGTATTTAAAATTTAATCTTAAAGACCTACATGTCAAGGAACAGCAAGCTGCTCTGATCATAGAATCACAGAATGGCTGAGGTTGGAAGGGACCTCTGGTGATCATCTAGTCTAACCCCCTGCTCAAGCAGGATCACCTAGAGCATGTTGCCCAGGACCATGTCCAAACAGCTTTTAAGTATCTCCAAGGATGGAGGAAGGATAGAGAAGACAAGCTGGGAGCTCAGGACGACAGAAAGGCAAGCAGAAACAGTAAGGAGCTCACTGGCAAGGAGCACAGGCCCACAGTACCCAAAACAGAAGAGCAGAGCAGATCTGGTGATGGAAACCAGGTGCAGCAAAGAGTCCAATGATCTCCAGAAATACCATAGTGATGAAGCAGGTCTGAGGCCAAGCCAGGAAGCCAAGTCAGCAAGGCAAGGTCATGATCAACAAAGCATATGGCCAGGCATAGGCGTATCTACGACATAACCCAGGCAAGGACCGATAGCAAGGGCCTGAGCTTAAATGCAGCTTCCAAGCCAAGGGGCAGATGCCCAAGATAATGCATCTTGCAGCTCTTTCTCACACAGTGCTTTTCACAATAGTCAGAACCAAGGTTACACAACTGCACCATATCAGAACCGACCATGAACAGTGGCAGCCAAAAACCTGGGTGGGGGGAGAGGAAAGGGATTTTAGAGCCTATTGGTGCAGTCAGCCTGACACTACACAGTGAAATAGCTTTAAGGATGTAAATTTCTTCTGAAAATTGGACTTGAGCTCTTAAATCTGTTGTTTCTGAAAAAAAAAATGTACAGAGCTGAATTCTCATTTATTCTAAAACCAGTAATCCAGCTGAGGTTTCCCATATGCAGTTAGATTTGGCTCCTGTCCTAGTAAGACTTTCACCACAAGTAGTAATTACCCTCCATACCTAACTTTGTCTCTGCAACTTCTCAGTTCATAACCCATTGTTTGTAAGACAAAAAACATCTGGTTATCAGAAAAACTAACCAGATCTGCAGGAAATAAAAAAGTGGTAGTAAGTGATGAATTGCTTCTGACCACCCTCAACTTCCTCATTCATGGAAGCAAGCTGTTGTGGGATACCCTGAGGAAGTCATTTGATGTAAACGTGCTGGTTGAATCATGTAGTACGTAGTGCAGATCCTTAGGCAGAAGCACAACTAACTGAGTGCACTTGTGTAGACAACTCCTGTGTCATAAATTCATAGAAGTGTTCGTAATAGAACATTGCTTGAAAGAAAGGTCAATTTTTGGAAAATTGGGTTTTAACATATGTAGGCTTCAGGCATTTTAATTAGACAGAGAACTGGTTTGTAACTTAAATATTTCTTTCCTGAGTTTTACACTTTGATCCTGCAGTACTCTGTGGAAGACCTCGGCAATATGGAACAGCTCATGGCATTCGGTCCTCAATACGGGACTACTACTGCTCAGGTGAGCACTGTCTATTACTCTCACACTAGCAGACCTACAAGCAGATCTCACAGGCCTTGAATTGCTCTGAAAAAGGATTTGATATTTGAAAGATACTATGAAATTCTCATTTTTTCTGACCTCTGCTAACCCAACCTAATTGAAAGCTTTTTTGAAGGTTAGAAAAAACTTATTTTTACCAAAAAAACCCTGCAACTTTACATCAGCTCAACAGGTATGAAGCATAACACAACATTTTTTCCTGTTACCCTGAATATATTTAAGCTGTTGGACCAGATTAAGAAAGTACAGGATAGTAAAAGTAAATAGCAGTCTTCAGTTTCATTGTTACTGTGACTTAAATTGTTTGTCAGTAAAACTGAAGTTATATTGAATGTGAAGTGAGGTTTATGAAAATATATGTCTGTATCTTGTGTTGCACTTGCAGGTTTTTATTTCTCTCATGGTATTAGGTTTTTCCCCTACTGCATAAGCTAGTAATATGATTACTCTAATGGCTTAGGGAATTTTCAGAGAAAATAGCATGTCCTTTTTATTGAATGGTGATAGATCAGAATTTCTCTCAAATTGTGGAGGAGTTTTTAACTTATTTAGTGTCATATATAGCTAATATTATTTTACAGAAGGCTGATACAAACCTATGTAATTAAATAATTGGTTTTCAGGACTGCTTCTGTGATGCACATTTATCTTTATTCTGTCACAAATTGTTGTGTCCATCACCCTACTGCATCGCTATTAGCAGGAGCTCGATGATGTTGAACTAGATGCAGTTACAAAGAATGTATCATACCCATGGGTAATTAATTCTGCTGTTACAATGTTTATCTCACTGTGGTCTGAATTTTTCTACCTTCAGTTTCTGAGTTAGCTATGCTTTTCTGCTGGATGACACACAGGATAGGACAATACCTATTTTTTCTGTGGATTTAGGAGTGGTGGGCTATAATAGGGTGCATCTGCCTTTAGTTTTCTGGCTCATTCCTCTGTCTGTACCTGACTGTGCATACTGCATTCACATTGCTTCAGTTCCAGTTTCTCTTTTGGATTAAAGCAACGAGTTTTCTCTAGAACAAAACCTGGGTGTGGTTGAGGGTAGTTTACATCAAGGACCATTCCATACAGGAGCGTAGATAAGACTGCACTAAATTTGACTCCTTTCACTCTKCCCAGTCTTCCGGTGATATCTCAACATCATCTAAACTCCTACATGCCCTCATGCTGTACAGCGCATACCCTCAGCATCATGCTACAATAACACTGTCCTCATCTCTTTTTTCACACTTGGAACTGAAAAGACAGAAAAAAAAAGATGCTTTAAGACTACAAGGGCAACAGGGGAGACCTGAGACAAGTGCTGTGTATGTGAGCACAACCACCATGGTTGTTTGCTACTGAGCAGTCTGTACATGAGGCATGCTGCACCCTTGGGCTCAAAAGCTGCCTGGGGAGGATGCCTTTAAAAAAGTGGACGTTGCCTTTGAGTAGAATTCTCTTCTGTGACAACCAGGCATTTCCGCTGATGTAAATGGGCTTGTTTAAATGCATTTTAGGGATTGATGCAGCCACGATAAAATTAGTGGAGGGAAGGGAATTTCACAGTTGCGTAGMCACCGTGGTTTGGAACCGGCTCGCCAGTGTGAGTGGTGGTAACGAGGGCTGCACAAATAAGGACAGATCCTGTCCCATCCATCTCTCTGGCTGTCTTAATAGGGCACTGTTTATTTCAGCAAAAATGAAGGGTGTTGTTCTCTGTATTTCATTTAGTTGAGGTTAACAGTTAACAAAGATTTTAAAAAAACAAGAAAATAATACATATCTATGTATCGTTCTGTCTTCCTCTTAGTAGAAGGTATCCTTGAGTGAACAAAAGAGTGACAGTGATATATCTTGAGTGAAAAAGCTTGTACTATGGAGACAGTATGAACAGTTCTATATTCTGATTAATGATGTATTTTTTCTTACCAGTTTTGAAAAGTATGTTTTCAGTAAATAGTTTTTTTACAGCTATATTTACATTTGTTAACAAGAGTTCCACTATTGAAAAATGATTGTTACACTTATCATCCATAAAGCTGTTTACTAGAAAAGCATACTGCATCAGGTAGATGTGTGTGCCATGATTAGTTTTATAAGATAATGGAGCCCTGAGTTTTTCCAGCTCTGTTTGCACATTAGCCTAAAATGAACTTTCTTGCTCAGTGGCTTCATTTGTATCATCATTTTCAGTCACTAGACCATAAAAAATATGCACCCAAATTCCCCACTCACTTTTCAGCACTTCCTGAATTAGAAAAAGATGTCATGAATGCTTCTGAATTGAGTATTTTCTGCCTTTATTTAAAGTATTGGCTTATTTTATGTATTTACTATTAAAGACTTTACTCAGTTAYGATTTTTTTCGCTATTTTTTCATGACATGTCTTTCCTCCTTCATTGTCCTGCTTTTTTCTGTTATCTGCAGGTTAAGGCTTGATGTACATGTACTTATAGTAATATAAAAATAATCATTCAGAGGTGGAGGTACAATTTTTTTCCCAGTATAATTATATTGTACAATTCCTAGTGTGCACAGTTTATAAAAGGACTAACTGCTATAGCTTATTCTCAAATTCCAAGAGAGAATAAACTAGGATGATGGGATGACACAAGATAGTTGTACTCTCCTAGTGTCTGTAGAATAAAATAGTGCAATTTTAGTGTGTAAACAAGTTCTCCTATGCCAAAAGTTTAAAACCTGATCCTTCTGGTCACTGTGTTTGTCCACTGTTTTCCTTCACCCCCGTTGCAGGCCATGTATACAAACTATGTAGATAGCAGTACGCTGTGTATCAGGTGTCCCTGACAGCTGGCAACACACTTGAAGGATGTGCATAGCACCAGTATTTCCAACTGCAAGAGGGAGCCCAAAGACTTCAAAGGTTTCATAAGTTTGTTCCTAAATTATGCTTTCTCCAGGTGCTGTTTCCATGTGTTTTAGAGTTTGAAAAAAAATTTGTTTTTTTTTCCAAATGAATAGATGATCAACACTGAAAAGTAGATACTGTATTGACCACATACCACCATGTTTTTTCAGCTTTCTGAAGCCCTGAAGGGCACCCTGGGGAATATTACTTTAGCGCCAACAGTTCTATAATATAGTTTCTATTTTAAATTTGTATACAATTCGTTGTGCTCTCCATGCAGACCTCCTTTTTGTAAGGAAAGTGTCTGTGAGAAGAGATAACTGTAGCCAAAGTAAGTGAACCTGACATGATAAAATCCAGAAAATATATAACAAAGGTAATTCTGATTCCTTTTATAGAAAAACAATGGCCATACTTCCTCATCTTTGACTGCTGTGTTATAATGTAGTTCTTGACTGTAAGGGTTTTTTTGTTTTTTCAATTATTGGTTTTTGTACATTTTTAAAGTGACTTGTAATTTGGATTTAAAGTAATTTGAATTTTTCAGCTATTTATATGATGATTTCTGTGGAAATCCCAGATGAATTTCTGTCTTCAGTATGCTAATTACTAGACAGAGCAAAATCATCTTGCAACATGCTGTTTTAACTATTTAACTATGCTTCCTCTAAACCTGTTTACAACTTACAAAACAAATTGTAAGTGATCTTGAGGGATCTATATTTGTTGCAATAATGTATGAATAAAATATATTCTTTTTTTCCTACATAAATGCAGTAGTCTATTTTCAGTAGTCACTTGCCTTGAGTCCAGCTATCTGGAGTTCAGACTATTGAAAATAAAATTTAAATCAGATGACATAAAAGGTTTTGGACAGAATTCAGATAACTGAGTTTCATTATTTAATCAGAGCATGACAAGCATATGCATTTATTGATATAATAATGCTGACTGGAAGAGTCAATGCATACAGAAAGACCACTGGAAGCAGCAGCTGTCACTGTTAACAGATTGAAAGTCATGGGAGAGTTTTAAGTATGTTTCTATTAATTGAATATGTAATCATTTTACTTTGAAGGATTTTAATTACACTTAGTCTCAGTGTCCTCATTATGCACTTACATGGACTAAATGTCTCGGATCCTGGAATAAAATAGGGCTGGACAAAAGAGAAAATGTGAGAACAGATAAGAGATTTAAGAGGAGTGATAAATAATCCACAGTGAAGAAATTATGTCTGTGTAATTTTCACAGTACAATAATGAATGTGAAATAAGAGCAACTAGATTTTTATTGCAAACTTTTCTTTCTTAAAAATAGCAACACATCAGAAGTAGATTTACGATCGTTAACAGATATAAAAATGTTCAATTCTCTTAATCACTGAGCTCAGTCTCTTTTGTGAAAAGATCATATTCATTTTATGTTATGTATATCCTCAAAATTGCTATGTGTTGTGACTGGGAAACCACAGTTCCTGTATTTCCAACTTTTAATTCTGGATTCATTTTAATTCTGAAACGTTTATTCCAAAAATATCACCATTTGCCTTTCCTTTCCCTTATTCTTATCAAATTGTTACAAGAAAGAAAATGCTGATTATTTGTTTTTTATTTTTGCATAAAATAATATAATATAAACCCAATATATATATACAGAGATTATTTAGATTCTAGTCAAGCATGCCACATCCAGAAAATCAGGCTAAAGTTGCCTGTCCAAACACAGTTGTCTTCTGCTCTGGGTGAGGAAAATTTTGGCTATGCCTAGATTACACAGTCAGTTATCAGTTTATCATTTCTTAATTTTGAGCACTTGATTTTGCATCCTATTGCTTTTGTTTTATTGAAGGCTAGAGTACTTTTGTAGGTCATATACCTTGACAGAGTTGTTTTTATTAATCTGTTTCAGAAAAAAAAAGTCAAAAATTAATTAAAGATCAGACACTGAACGAAACAAATTTCTGTTTTATTCTGTGGCTTTGGTCAGACTCTGGAACAGGAGAAAAATGTTTAAAGAAACTACACAGAGTGGAAATGGAAAGAAGTACAAAGTACAAAGAAAATGAAAAATAGGAAAGTATGTGACTGATGTAAGGCAGAAGAGCCAGTTTTGCAGCTAGGGATGGGAGACAGGGATCCTATTAAAAAAGCACAGATTGTGACTGGGGCACCGCAGAGAAAGACTGCTTCCAGACACAGAAATAAATCCTGTAGGCAGCTTCAAAGTGTGCACAGCCTGGACAGTGAGGCAGACAACAATTCTTCCTAGAAGCGGTGGAGAGCATTTTGGCAGAAAACGAGTGGGCTGTCATGGTCAAAGCAAGTAGGCAGAGGTTTGTTAATTTTAAGTTGGAGTCAAGTGCACAAGTCACCCTCATATCTGAAACAGGTATGTTAGCTTTGGAAGAAAAGTCACAATCAGCAAAAAGTAAATGGGTAAATGGGTCTTATTCTTTGCAGTGAGAGTATGCGAAAACAAAGTGGGGAAGTATTTGCCTCGGTGCTCTTTCTCTGTGGAGGGAGGCTGTCCTACAGCAGTAGGGTGAAATCTGGAGAGCAGCACTCGTGCCTCATAGTTATTAATAAAAAGTGAAAGTCTGTAGACAACAGCAGAGTCACAGTTTCTGGCTGTCATCTCTAGACATGAAAAGGCTTTTGTACTTGTGTATGAAAGATCAGTATTAGGTGGAACTGATCATCAGCACTTGCTGCTATTGTCAAAAAGGGATCGGCAGAGACCTCCCTGAGAATGCAGGGAATATTTTCATCTACAAATACATGTTTATATGCAGAAGCTACTCCAAAGTAAACCTTATTATTGTCAGACATACTGTCTTCAGCATTTGATAGAAGTTCGTGGAGCAAAATCTCCAGCACTCAATTATATAATTATTTTGATCTGATTTTAAAAAACAAACAAACCTGACTGGTTTTAGAAGAAATGTGGAAATTTGTGAAGTCAGTATCTTAGAGAAAGTCTTAAATATAGTATCATATAATGACCAGAACAGCATTTCCGAGCTCCTACTTAAACATTTAAGGGGCCAGTTTCAATTTTATCTGGGCTTTGTTTTGAAGGTACAAGGATAGAGGTTCTTAAGATGTTACATAAAAATACATGAAAATGGATGATGCAGAGACAAGCAAAGGAATCCAAGCTGGTAGCAAGGAAATTGCTGGCCTCCTAAAACAAAGCAGGTATAGATTTGTTCGTGCAGGCTGAAAGAATAATGTAGCTCCATTTGTTGCATGCCAGCAGAGGACTCCTGCCATTCAGCAATCAGCCCAGCTGATTAAAGGCAGACTTCAGTCCACTCACTAGTTGGCTCTTAAAAGGAAGAGAGCAAGGGAATCTCTTATGATGAGTAGTTAGTTATTCATTAGTAAGGGTGATTAGCTATTCCAATTTGCCACACCGCTTCAAAGGAAAAGCACAGATGGAGAGATGTGCTATGTCACCTGAGATGTGGTTTTATTACCAGCAGCTAAAGGATACATCAAATTAGTTCTGTGTTTACTGCAAATTAGAAAAGCTACAGGTAAGTGAGATTTGATCAGATCTTATGCATCTTATGCATCTGGATTCTTGTGGTGTTTCTTGCATCCTGGTGCACTTAATACCTGGATGGTATTAAGCCAGGACCCTCATTTTCCATTTTCTTTTCTCTGTTCTCATACCCCTCAGTCCCTCAGGCACCTCCACGGGGCCGGTGCTGGGATGAGGCTGGGCCGGGAAGGCAAGTCATCAAGCCAGGGTCAGGATCAGCTCCGATGACAGTAACCACAGTCAGACACAGTCCAGTGATGGCCAGGGAAGTCTGTGGGGACGAGGCAGGTCCGAGGTCAGTCCGTTGGTCAGAGTTAGGGTCCAGACCAACGGGTATGACTGTGATACAGCTGCAGTGTGTCTCCGGCAGGGACCAAGGGTGAGATCCTCAGCTTAAAAGCAGCTCTGCAGGAAGGAGGGGCAGCCCTTGCTGAGGTTTTTTCTAACTCTTTCTTTCAAGTCCACCAGCTGCGCTATCTCTAAGTCGGCCCTGAGCCCATGCAGCTGAACCCCCAGGAGCTCCTAGGTGCTATGAAGAGCTCATTTTTTCTATCTGACTGGGGACTTTATTGTATCTGCCACAGACAGCTGACCTCACCTTTCTTTCCCTCCTACTTGTTGTGGTCTTCAGAACTGCCACCATCTAGTTTATATTATCTCTAAATTAGGTTCAAGGCAAGTAACATGTTCTTTGCTACAAGGTCAGCTTTTCCTCAGTTCCTGGCTTGCCAACTTACTCGGGCAAATGATTCTTGGGACCTCCAATACTATCTGAATAACAGTGCTTTCCGTTGAATCTATAAAGTGCATTTATAACTTAGATGATTGCTGCAAAATCTTTCAGGAATCTCTGTTGAGAAATTAAGCACGTGTGTTTTGCAGCAGGCATGAATGTAAGTAGTTTACAGAGGAGTACAACTGAGATACATAAATATTGTTTGCCATGACTGTCAATCTTACAGTTGGTGGGAATATCAAAATAAGAAACCACCTATTAAAAAAAATGTGAAATTAAGTTCCAAATCATATTTAGCATTACTATGTTAGAAAACAGAGCAAGTGAAGAATAGGTTTTGAGTACTTACAATTCACTCAACGTTTGGGTTAATAAACCCAAAATGATCATATCATTGGAAACTGAAGTCAGAAATGCTGGGGACTGACAGAAATGCAGAGACAGGTAGACAGAGCAAGCCAGCAGTGTGATTGGGCTCTTGGAGTATACCACTGCCTTGTGAAAATGACACCATGCACATACCTACTGTGGAAAAAATGTTTGCAAAAAGCAGTGCCATCACAAGAAATAGCCAATGGTCACATGATTTCTTCACACCAGAAGAATGCAGATAATGGAGGAACAGTACCTTATCTAAATACCAGAAGGAAGGCAGATAAGGGCACTCATTCAGGTATTTTGCATGAGGCAGTGAGTCTCGGGCAGCGAGTGCAGTATGGAGCAACTTCACAGCCAGAGATGACTGTGCTCCTGCATACACCAGCAGTGGAGTTGTTGTCTCCTGACAGAGCTGGGTCTGATGCTCCAAGGCAGCATCTGTAGGCTCCGGCAGCACTCCAGAGCAGCTCAGATACCATCAGCTAATATATCAACCAGTGTATGAAATTCTGCGTTATGTTAATGTTGTCTGTTAGGGAAAGGAAGATATGAATAACTGTCTCTCAGAGGGGCTTTGCAGGTAGACCCTTAGGAACAGATTTTATTCAGAATTTTATATGGAGCACTAGAACTTAACTATGAAAGAAACAGACCTCTGTCATATTCTCTTTCTTTAATGCATTAATAAATAAATAGACCCTGTACAAAGAAAAGTTTGTACAAGGTGGGACTTAGAATCTCATGCTCCATACATAATTTAAATACTTCTGAAAAACTGTAAAAAATTGTAACATGTATTTTTTAATGGGTATCATCAAAAAGCTTGATAAAAGGAACGGAGCTTAAATGGAATATTTTGGGGACTATCTTGGTGACTTCTGTTTTGCACAATAGGAGGTGATGTTTGTTGAGCCAGAGAGAAAAACATCACCAAGGCTACTGCCTCTGGCAAGTGGAAGCTCAAGCTCATCTGTCTGCCCTCTCCCAGCATTGATGTATGTTAATCTTCATAGAAGGTTGCTGCCTCCATATATTGGCTGAGAATAGGTATATATATCCAATCTATTTCGGTAGTTTTTAAAATAGGCTTCTCTCCAGAGAGAAGGCTTCTCTCTAGGCTACTACATTTACTATGCCATGTACAAATTTTAACCAATACTGTTTGTGAATGCAATTTGAAATACTGGCTTACTTGGAATTCCAGTACCATGCATTATGGTGAATTAGTTATGTATAGGCTGTAGACGACTTAGTTCTTTCACTAAGTGCATTGAAGATGACTTTCCTGTCATGTATTTTGCACTCTAAAAATAGTAACAGATGTAGATAAAAATATGATTAAATACAATTTAAAAATTTTTCAAAATCAACTAAAACCCATATCTGTTAAATCAATAAGCAATGATCTGATGCATCTGATTCTGTGGCTTAATTCTGTAAAGCCAGTTTACTGTTCAGATCTGTGGAGAAAAAAGAAACTTGAATGCTGTAACTAAGATACGCTCCACTCAGAGCAATAAATATGCTTTAAAAATTGGGTGTATCAGAAAACCACTTTAGTTTGAGGTTTTAAAAACTTTTGGTCTATTGAATTATACTGATGGCAAAAGAATTAGTATTTAATTTAGGAGGCAAATGCTACAGATTCTAATAGTTCTTTAACTGAAATACAAGCAAGTACAAAATGCAAGCTTA
This sequence comes from Apteryx rowi, assembly GCF_003343035.1. NCBI lineage: Eukaryota > Metazoa > Chordata > Aves > Apterygiformes > Apterygidae > Apteryx > Apteryx rowi. The sequence continues at coordinate 854,282 of NW_020449163.1, read as the reverse complement.
TTTGACTAGCAGGAAAAGTAACTAAAAGTCTTTTTGGCATATGAGGGGAAACAACCTGATTCAGCTAAGATCTTTCATTTAAATTATGGGATAACATTTGCAATTAGGATAAGAGTTTTGGCCAGACATTTGGTTTTAAAAGGGCTATTTGTCCTTCTTAAACTGAGACATGAGGGCCGCTTGTTGTTAGAAAATATTCCAAGAATTAATGAGGTGAGTTATTCCAGCAGACGGAGAGCAGATATACTTCACGTGAAATCATTCCATTGCAGGAAAACTAAAGAATGTTACATGGCATTGTGCTAGGACTTGTACGGTCTGAGCAAGTTCTTATATTACTCATCCTAATAACATCCAAGGGTCTGTCTTTGGATGTGGACATTGAAGAATAGTTTTCCACTAGGAATGCAATCCTTTGGTTCATATGCAAAAAGTTTAAGTAATTGAACAGCTAACTTTGGATGGACATTTATTTTATTGAAATCAGATGTGTAAATATGCATAGACATATTCCAAAATCCWTTTGAATATGCTTTTGGTTTTAGTGTTTTGAGGTGAAAATATAATATAGTGCAAATTCTGTATTCATTTCAGATGTCTAGTGAGTGCTTAGCCATGAAGCATTATATTCTAGCAGTGATCTCTGCCCCATGAAAACTCTTTACTGTTATCTTTCTGCCCCCGTGATGGCTCTTTTATATGCTGCCAAGGCTTTGGATTCAGGCAATATCTGAGTCTTGAAAATCATGTTGAGATTTTTCTCTTCAAAAAATAACTGTAGGTGAGTCAATAATAGGTTGATTAACTTCCTTTAAAGATGTATCTTTTTATTGTCTATTTATTGATTTCTTCTTCTAGCTACAGCACAAGAAAATAAAATGACAGAAACAATATACCTAATTTGGTGATTCTCACCTGTGCAGCATACAAAAAAAGGAATGTTTTTCCTCTCTATCATCAAAATCAGACAGTGAAAGAAGGATGTTAAAATTTTAGAATTACTCCTTAAATCCATCCTGAAGCTTTTCATTTTCATTTGGCCATATATTAATTTTTATCACTGGGCAATACAGGGGAAAAAATCAGTCAGGTTAAAACCTTTTCCATGCAGTCCCATTACTCTGGCTTCATCTTGCTGATTATGCTTGCTGCTAGTTGTTGTATACAGACCCTGTATATTTGTCTCATCATATTTGCTGCCTATGTAAAAGTGAAAAACAATAAAAAACCCTCAAACAATAAGAGTTTCCACGTGTGAGATGCCTTGCATCTCATCCAGGCCATTTGTTAGTCTACAAAGCAATTTCTTGGCCCATCAGCAGCTGAAAGGGCTTGCTTTGTGGCTGAGAGGTGCTATGTGCCACCCAGCGATATGGCTACCTAGTCCAGAAATGAGCTTTTTTCCCACAGCTGGTGAGTCAATCAGATAGATGCCACACAGTTCTTGGCTACATGGGCCACATACAAGAAGCTGTGTTTTCCCCAGGCTTCTGATTGGAAGTTTTTTTGGGCAAACTTTTTGGCCAGGCTTTTTTGGCCAGTCGACACAGGTGCCTGGTTGCCTGAGAGGAAGGCATATGAGACCTGTGATCCCTTTGCTGGGCTCCATGGCACACGTGTCCTCCAGGTGAAATCTTCCTGGCCCTTCAACAGCAGACACCTGCGGGAGGGTTTGCAGGGGAGCACGGGGCGGGAAGTGTAGGCAGAGCCCAACACTGCCACACTGGAGTCTTTGATGGCCCACTCTCTTCATCTGTGTTGGACATGCTTGTGCTAATACATTCTTTTTCCCCTTTACTTCCTAGCCTGAAACACTCTAAACAAGCTACTTTTTGACCCAAAAGATTGTTTTCCAATTTGCTTATATGAAGTCCCCTTCCACCTTCATCAAGCAGGTTCACTTTCACAGAAAGGGCATCAGTGTGCTGTAAAGTCAGATGCTTCCTAGCCAAGTGTCAGCATCTTATTTCTCCATCCTGTGTAATTTTTAACTTCTTTTTCTTTCTTTATGATGTAAAATGCATTTGTAGCCTTCTCCTTAGTCCCCAGAATCCCAGAATCTATTTTCCTTTTCTTCAGTTATGACTTCTGATTGATGCCACTTTCAGACTGGTGCAGGACTTTTGGCTTAAATGGATATACTCCAAATTTATTCCAGCATAAACATCATCAAAGTCAGACCATGGTACTCACATGCTGTGTAACCGTTATATTTCTATTTCTCTTTTCCTCTTCCTACCTGTTTTTTTATTATTTATAGGAGAGAGTAGATTGAAGTTTTTTGAGGCAAGAAGTATTTCCTTATACGTATATGTACAATCTCCAGCATAATGTTACCATGTCTTAGGATCTCTTTGTAATGTGTACAGTGCTATGTAATAAAATAATAAAGTATAACTGATGGTAAATATAATTTGGTACACCAGAGAGGAAACATTTTCATTTATTTTCTGTACAACGTTTTGGGGGATCTTACTTTGATCTCCCTTCCTCTGACCTTGGTAAAGATTTGTGTTCAGCTTTAAAAACAGGTCAGCCTTCTTTCCTGTACTTCTCTTTCTTCTTATTTTATCTTTAATATCTTCCCAAGCTTAGTTTGTGAGTTGCTTCTGTGCAGTACAGCAGTTATTTCCAGAATTTTTCCTTCCTTTCTTGTAGCTGTGTTCTTCATCCAGCACTTTTTGAGGMATGCTGCACTGTCTCCCAGCAGTCCCTGGTGTGTGCCCATTGGATATTGTATCAGCCAGATGCAGCAGTCGCTGTATCTGAGCAGCTGGGGGGCACCTGTTGCACCTACCTTATATTGTCTCTTTTGGCACTGAGCATTTTTGAAGAGCCTTTTGATAACGCATCCATCCTCTACCTCTGCTCAGCATATATATATCAGACCAGAAAATGGTCCTCATCCATTGTTTCCCTTCTGCTGTTAGTGCATTTCATTTAAAAGCTTGGCAGAATCTAGCCCAAACTCCCCAGTCATACAAAACAAATAGTTGGAAGGTCCAGAAATATAAATTACGATTTCAGTTATCATCTGTCTCATTTATATTGATTGAACTGAATTGAGGGTAAATCTGCAGTAGATCAAGATGGGAAATTGATAGTAGGAATTGTAACTTCCTGTGCACCGCTCTAAGTTTTATTTGCTCTTGTAGATTCTGATTTGTTCCATATATAGTTTCAAAACTTTTAAAAAATTATTTTCTTCTACTTTCTTCAGCCTGAGTTTTGCTTAGTTCATTTTATAGCACTACTGGGCCACATTAAAGTAAAAAAAAAAAAAAAAGCAAAAGAGCTGTATATAGGCATTTTCACAAAATAACTGAAACAGTGATTTTTTTTCTCACAAGTATGTAATAATAATCTGCCTCTCCTCCCCCCAGATTTACAATACCAATAGTACCTACATCTTCCCAGAGAAGATTTAGTTGCTGTTGAAGGTGCAGCTGAGTGGCACAAACCTTCCCTGCATCCATGATTCTTTCAGTTTCCTTTGGGGACAGATTCCCCTGATTCAATGAATGAGCTAGTTTTCAGCCATGTGAAACTGTTGGAATGGAGAATCCTTAAGCTCACATAGGATTTTCCCGCCAGGAAGGGATACCATCCCCATTTAGGACATGAACCACACAGTCATGATCCTGGTGGCCTATGAAAATGTATTTGTGCCCCTCAGTAAACACAGTCTTTTTGAGGGCTGTTGCCCTGGACACCTGGGAGGGGAAGGAAGGGAACAGGGGAGGAGATTTCAGGTCTTTATAGATGATTCTCTAGGTACTGCTTTTTTCTCAGGCAGTTCCTACCTAGGCTAAATCAGATTTTCACTGGAACCAGAACATCAACCTACTTATTTTTTTTTACAAACCTTACATTTCTAGGGAAAGGCATCATTTCACACCTGGAATGTCAAGCAAGCCTTGCCTTCTATTTACACAGGATTAAATCCTGTCTTCTTTTGTCTGTGTCTGTGTCCCCAGTAAGCATAAGTCTCCACTCTGTAACTAATGTTCTTCAAGATATATTGTTTATATACACATTCATCATTTAACCTGCTTCCTCTCTTTCAGAGTCTCTTCAATTTCTTGGGATTGTACAAGTGAGCAGATACAATGCGTGCTATATACCTGTGCTGGGTGCATAAAGGAGAGATGGATATGTGTACATCCACCCTAAAGATATTGCTAACTGGAAAACATTTGATCTTGAATGTCTATGACAATGTGCACATGGATGGTGTATTTGGAAGAATTCCAGCTACCTTTTTTTCTTCTGATTGCACCATACAAATTTGGGTCTTTGAAGTCTGCACCAGCCATGTATTCCAAAATTTCAAATTTCAGCTATATTTTCACTATTTTAAGATGCCCAGATGTAACACAAGGGAACAAGCAGAATTTCAGAAGCTCTGAACAACCACAAAACCATAATCTTCCCAGTTATGCAGACATTTCTCAGGCATTGAGAATAATTATAGACAAAATTACTGCAAGTATTAACCAAGAATCATTTAACCCTGGAATGTGCTTCATCTCAGGCTGCTGTAAGAACCAGTGGTATTCCCTCCCTTGTAGTTTCAGATTACCATATTCCTCAAAATAGAACTATGAAAACAAATTGTAACCAGAGTATCATTCAAGCTAGCGAAAATGGCCTTTAACTGAAAGGGCACTTTGAGATCCCTATACTGTAAAGGCTGAAATCCTTTATGGGTGTCTTGGAGGGGAGGGAAGGAGGACCTGTTTCCAAGAAGAGCAGACTGTCCTTCCAATAATAAAATGCCATCAAAACCACTGTTTAACATTTAGAATTTATAAGCTGGCAGCAGCATGCTACATGCCATATAGGCAGGAATGAAAATAATCGGTCACACTCTTTAATGCAGTACAACCACTTTGTGCTATAAAATAATGGCAGTAGCTGGCCCCCTGACAGAGTAACTGGCACAGGGAGGATTACTTCATCTGAAGCGCATGCCATAGGGACAATCTAGCAACATTACTCCTTCCCTTTCCTTGCGGTTGGAATATCAAAGAGAAGGAAGAGGGCTGAAGGAAAGGAGTTCTCTCCTGAGGTTTATTTGGAGATGTCTGCAATTTTTGTGAGGTACGGGAAGCTTCCCGTAACAGAAAGGAGGCCACCCTGAGCAACAGAGAACAGCGGTCATTATGGATACAAAAGGTGAGCGGGTTTCGTCTTAGGATTTCCATTCTAACCAGAGAATTGGTGGCAATGAGAAACAATAGACAGTTCATCTCTGGTTACTGTTACAGACACATTTGTAAGAAGTTGGGATTAACATTTGTCCATAATGAAGGCAGTTTGGATAAGATCTCTTCAGCAACTGTAAGGGGAAAATGCAGAATTTGCCTCCACTGAGAAGTAACGTCTTGCACCTGAATAGGTCAGATATGATGTGACCGAATTCTGTAATCACTGTTTTTCCTTTTGAGGGTTCTTTTTTGTTATGTTTGTTTTATACTGCTTGCTGGTCATGAATCATGACTTTGTTCCAAAGCGGTAGGGAAGATTCCTAATTTTTGCTTTTCGGATATTTTTGCAGTGACTTTCAGGCTAAGAGCCCTCAGGACAGATGCTTGCTGAATCTCATAAATACAGCCTCACTTTGAAGTCTAGACTAAAGGAGTTAACTTTGAGCCCAAGTGAAATCTTGTTTTTCCTTGCAGATGAAAGGTTTTACTATATCTAGAAATAGAGCTACTTTATAAGAGAACTGAAGTGAACACTGCTGTAATTAATTCTTCCACAGAAATGGCAGACAGCTAGGCCAGATGAAGGCTCCCTCTGAGCCTAACTCTCTGAGCCTAAGTTGAAATATGTAACTTGTGAAGTGGGCCTTCCTGAGGGGAGAAAAGAAAAGCTTGACCTTGGTGTTAGAGACTTGGGTTCCTTTTAACACTGAAAGAAAATGATGATCATAATTATATACAAGGCCCTAAGTGGAAGTGAACAAAGGAACAGTTATCACCTGAAGTATCTTCAATATTTACAATAAGGAACAAGCATTGATAGAAGGATGAGAAAATAAGGAAAAACAAGATATTCAGAGAAAATAACTATAAATTCTTTGAGGATTTTTAGCTGGTCAAACATACTAGTGAAAATCTCTATCATTGATTTAAATGTAAAACCCCACAGAACACTAAGTTCTATAGAATGGGATTTTCAGGAGTACCTTTAAGAGTCAGCAAGTTCAATAGACATGAAAATTTAATTCCTTATACTACAATGAAATTTGACCTCCAAAGAATATTTGCCTAGAAAGAGCTGTCTCTCAATAAATTCATACTCTGGGACGAATTTTGGGTAAGTTGCCTAAGATATTGTGGTCATCTGTATTTGAGGTCGGATTAGTTATACATAAAAGAGGCAGATATACATGAAGGATAAATGATGATGTGATACCTGGATCTCTAAGAGGCAGAAAGCAAGGAAGAAATTTAAGATCTGCTAGCATTAGAGAGAAAAGGGAGCTGAATTTATATTTTGAATCTATATTTATATTCATATATGTCCTTTATAGGACAGAGATATTTGATGGGGAATTGGTATCCAGGAAATGAGATAGTAAATGGAGATTTTTTCTTTCCCAGAAATATGAGAACTAGACTGTTTTCTGGCAGCAAAGAGAGCCAGAGGATAGAGCAGAAACTGGATGGGCTTCAAGAGTTTGAATGAATAGCAGGAGGCATAATAGAAGAAGATTACAGGGTATACACCATATACAGAAAGCTTTCTGAGGAATAGGGGACAGTGAGAAACTCCTAGGAGGGTTATTTGTGGGAGTGAAAGATGCGGGCAGACATTTATGGTATTTCTGATAGTGGATGGAGGTAGGGAACAACACAGTAGAAAAGGAATGATTTCTTATACAGTGGTAGTAGAGATAAAGATCTTGAAAGACTGAAGAAAACAAAAATGGTGGAAAAATAAAGGTGGAAAAGATGGAGGCTGGAGGGAGGGAAGGCATGGGGTCCAGGGAATGTGGGAGGTATTTAAAAATAAGGAAAGTAACATGAAAGGGAGATAAGGACAGTAGAGGAAGGGGAAAGGAGAAATTTAACAATGACCTGTAAGTAAATCCACTGAAAAAAACAGTTCATCTTAAAAAGGGATAATAAATACAGTCAATTCATTACACCTTTTATCAGATGCTCTCAAAGCTCTTTGCAAGGCTGGAATAAATAGGATTTGAATTCTCTGCATAATCTGGCTAGGAGAGGCAGTCAGCAGATTAACCATTTAAACAACATTCCCAATCAATTAAGTGAAATTCCAGTTTGTGGAATTTGTGTAATGCAGTATTTAGTTAGTTGTCGTATCTGTGCAGATATTACTACTCCAGTAAAGTGCAGTGCTTCTCTCCATGGCCTCCATGGTACATTTTAAAGTTATGCTACAATTTATTATTAGATTTTAAAATAATGTAATAAAATAAAAAGAAATCAAACAAAATTTCTCATCTGATGGACCCCACAGGCAAGGAAATGAGTCACACAGCTCTTATTTCTCCAGTGTTATGAATTATTTCAGCTCACTGRAGAAGAAGAAAAAAATAGGGAAAGAGCACTAAAACTAAAAAGTCAAGAACGGGCATTTTTGTTGGGCATAATCCAAACAGAATATGTGGGCTTGATGCATAGATGATTGTGTTAGGTTCTCTGGCCCATCATGTCTGTGGTCAGACTAGGCAGTCCTACTAGTCTCTCCTGGCTCTAATATCTATGGAAAATGCCACTTCGCATGCTCTACCAACACATTCAGTAGAAGATAACAGAGAAAGAGAAATCGGATACAAGAAAAACAGTACCAAGGATGTCAGACTAATTGATAATAGTACTTACTCTGTTAACAAAGTGCTTTTGATTTGAAAATAGATTTGAAATAACTTTTCAAATGAACTATTAAAAACTATCATTCTTGCCATTACTAATGGGAAAACTATGCTGAATATTTCATTCTGTAATAAATCACCAGATAGGTAATACTGTATCAGGTGATATCAGGGACACTCTTCAGCATTGGCAAGTGTAGCGATGTTACCATCTCACAATTGTATTGCAAGTCCTAAGATGCTTAAGGCTTGAGCCAAAGCTTACTATACTCGGGAGTAAGATTCACACTGACTTCACTGATGTTACAGGATCATTTCCCTGTTGCAGGTCTTTTCTGTCTCAACCAAAATAAAAGAAAGATTGTGGTTTATATCTAGGTTTTCTTATTCAAATCCTAACTTACTGGCGACAGTGATTTTCTCAAAACATAGATGAACAAAAAGTTTTGACAATTTGGAGCAGCACAAGGCATGACTACCATCAGGGTAGATTTTAGTTCAGTTCAGTTCTTTCTGGTCTTTTATGGTGACTTCTCCAGTCATACCTTTGTTGTCTTGCTTATTGCTTATAGATTACATTTATTGAATATTAGAGCATTATTAACATATTTTCTTTAATTGATTGTATTTGTCTGTGGGATCTGTTTGGACACTGCTTGGGACCGTTGGTTGGGGAGATAGGAGGGAGATTTATTGTGGTGGTTTTGTCCTTAGAATGCCCTGCAAAGCAAAAATAGAGGTTCAGAAGTTCACAAGCAAAATATTTGTTCTCATTGCTTATTGAAAAAGCTTTTATATGTACACAACTGTAACTCAACATCATGTTAACATCATCAGGGTACATAGTACAGTAAATGTTAATATGCTTTAACTAAACTCCAGATAATCCTAATCTAATTAATAAAATATGTTGATGGTTTCTACAGCATTTGGCTTCAGGTTCTTGCTGGTTTGCTCAGGCTTCTCCCAGCCCTTGTTGTCTGGATCAGGCTGCTGGTATTTCTCCTTGAAATACAGCTTGCTGGAGTGACTGCGTTAGATTCTCCATTTCTTGATGCCATAATTCCAAAAAAAGCATCTTGAAATTTTTATCACCCTGTAATGAAATAGAAAATATCCTAAATAGACTATTTTTAAAGGCTTGAGACATACTACTGGAATTCAGGCTTCCAACTGTGTTGTGACCTGCTGGAGTAAGAGAAAGAACTGCCACATGTCTTTATAAAGACAATATATTAGATTTCTCTAAGATGAAAATGCAAATTCTGAGCAGGTTGCCCTTCCACATGGGCCCTTCTCCTCCCTACTGCCTTCTGCTAAGCCTTGATCTTGCTCCCCTGACTGGAATTCATCCTTCCTTTGAATGTTGGTGTTATTCTCATGCCTGAATTATTTCTCTGCCTCTGCTCTGCTGCTCCACTCTCTCTGCCTCTTGTCCTGCCCCAGTGAAGAGGCCAGCAGCTGTGGCATTTAGTAAAACACAGCAATTATACAGGGTGTGTTGTTCCATTCCTTTACCTCTGATTCCTGCCTCTCACTACAGTGTGGCACTGTGTGGTGCCGGAGTCCCTAAGGGATGTGAGACATGGAATAATCAAGTGCAAACCTCTCCCCACGGCTGCTGGGAACTGAAACATCTCTTGAGTCAGCAGCGTTGGCCCTGCTGTCCCTGGGGTGGGCAGGGATGGCCTCATTGTGCCCGTGCCCCAAATGCAGAAGTAGAGCTCCAGCAGTGCTGGGTGCTTCAGGGAGTGGGCTCACAGTGGAGGTAGCGAGCAGGGCACAGGGGGCTGCTTTTTCTGCAGCACTGAAGGAGCAGTGTGTCATCCTTTATTCAGAGCAATTTATCCTAAAAATGGGATGCAGGGGGTGTAAGCGAAGAAAGGGAGGAAGAACACTACTTAACTAGAAAGAAAGGTTGCCTTTTTTCCCTCCCTTTGCCTTGCCTGTTCTTTCTTTTTCTCAGCATAATGCTGTGCAGCACTGCTTCTGCTGCTGCCGTCCTGAGGTCTCTCTCTGCCTCCTTGCTGTTCGCCTCCAGAGTTGTGGCTTCCCTGCTCAGCAGCAGCAGCTTTGGGGAAGCCAGCGAGGCCTTGGGGGTGTTTGCTGGCAGTGATCAGCCCCGTGGGCTCCTGCTGCCAGCTGTAGCCCTGCCTGGCCTCTCTGGCTCCACGCTCCTGCAAGTGTTTGGTGAGGCCACCAAAATAAAGATGCTGCAGAACTGTTGGACAGGAAAATCTGCACAAGTGTTGCCAGCACTGTTGCTCTTTTGTTCAGCTAGGAAGCCCTGATCAGTATGTGTAAATTAGTCACTATTGGGATCYTCACATTCCCCCAACATAGTAGAAAGCTAGATTATAACAATTAGTTGAAGAATTGCCATTCTATTGGCATGACTGCAGTATTCAAACCACCCCCTCTATTAGTCCCCTAGGACAAGACATTAATCTACAAGCAAACCTCTAAATGACTGTAAGCTTTCTTTCTGCCCCAAATGCCCAGAAAATGTTCTCTGTTCCTCCTTCTCCTTGGTGGTCAAGGCTATAGGCAGTTGTGAATGATATCTTTCTTCCTTAGACCTGAAAAAGGAGTAGAGAACCTCTAACTGCAGGAGGAGCCAAGATGGACAGTGGACAAGACAGAATGATGAAGCTGGTAGTTATGTTATAGATATTAAAGCCAGGAGAGACTGGCATGAACTGTAGGAGAAGGACTGGTATGTATGGTTGGAGGAATCACCATGAGAGATAGTTTGAGTCCAAGATAAATTGTGTCAGTAGGAATTGTGAGGCACCATAATTAATGTCAGGCTGAAAGGGCCAGAATAATTTATGGGACTGAGAAGATATGGGGCTGAGAAGCATACAATTAATTAAAGCTGAGATGCCGGAACCACTGATTCAGAGGGTGAGGGATCCAGATTTAGCCATTTGGAGTTTAGGGAAAAAAATGAGTCTTTTGTACCACTACAGAGAACTCTGTGCAAGTATATGTAATTCATGAGAGTTATAGAATGTTTGTCACTGCTGTTACAAAATGTTGCCTATTTTGAAATGCTAATGGCATCTTGCATCACTGGGCCAAATTCAGCTTCCGTTGCACTAGTATACTGTATAAATTCATCAGGACTGCTCAGATAAAAGAACAAAATATAGCCAATTGACATTTTAATTTTTGAAATCATGTTGAATAGCAGTCATTGACAGCATGTTAAAAGCATCTATTCTGCAGTTATTAAATCAGTATTTTTCTAGGCCATAGAAAACGTGAAAAATCGTAATATCTGGCTGTGAAATTGCTTGCACCCGTTTCACACTGATGTAAAACTAATGATGCCAGGAAGGTTACTGCAGAATTACATTGGTAGAGGGGAATTATTCTCTACAGAATCATATTACGCAAAATCAAACACACAGGAAACTCTCCTGCATAATCTTCCAGATAAATCAGAAACATATTTTAATCCCTACTACCTGAATTTAAATGGCAAGAGGAACTATTTACAGTTGAAAAGAGAAGTATCCATACTTTCCCGTGTCAAAGCTAGCTGAGCCCACTGGCTCTAGGACCGTGTGCAGTTCATCTGTCAAACGCTATGGCAGAAACAGGAAGAGCATGCAAAGTGCTGGCTGGGGAAATGGCAGTGCGCTCCTAGGCCTACTCACTGCTGCTCTCTCAAATGCTCTCAGGGAGGAGCTGCCTAGGACCTGTCTTCTCGGGCAGCATATGGTTTGCTAAACTTTTTTTGCAACTGCAGGATGGCACACTTCCAGGCAGCTTTCATTCCCTGCCAGAATTTTAAAGAAATGTTAACAATGTTTACACTTTTCAGTTTTGACAGTCTCTAAAAATTACCTATTTAAACCCACTCTCCCTCACTGACAACACAAGATCTAGCTACTCCTCCAGATGAGAAGTGCAACAGCACTTACTTAATTCTTATCCGTGAGCCTCAGAGGAGAGAAATGCTGCTGGCAGCCTCCCTCCCCCTCTGCCACACYGGCACCGGCCTCGCCAGGTCGCCGGCTAACTGAGCTCACAGCATGCAAGCGCCTGCACCACCCATGACTGAGACATGGGCCCAAATTCAGGGCCTCAAATCTAATTGGGGAAGGGGCATGTGGCACAGCAGAGGGACTGGGATTTTAATAATTCAGGAGCTTTTGTATTGTTCAGTCTTTCTTTAAAAAAAATTGAAGGTAAGGGGGATTTTTTTACAAGGAGATCCATCGGTAATACAGCATGAACAGGAGAAGTATGCTTGCATGAATAGGGTTGAGTTTTGATAGCCAACTCTGTTTAAAGATAAGGAGCAGTCCCTCATGACAGATAGATCAGATGTTTTCCTGCATCCTCTTTTCTCCTGAATAAACACATCTCTGCTGCCAGAGCAACCAAGTCTGATTCTTATGGTGTGGGGCAGACTGATGAAAGACATGGTAAGTGCCTCCCTCCCTGCACTTAGCAAAGGCAGATAATGAGACTTGTGGGAGATGCTGTTAGTGGAATAGTACAACACGCCAGGGGGTGTTCAAATGAAATGTAAAGAGCAATGTTTTTGCAAGGTTACAGAAAAAGGCCACAGCAAGAGTGCTTTGTTTCAGAATGGACATCTGGCAAATATTGATCGAAATTGTATTTAGTGTGGAATGGAAAGTACAGGTTGTGACATAAGCAGTCGATAGTTTTTTAGACTGTCGATCTTTGCAGTGGCTATTGATTGGGTTTTAGGCTATAGCGCAACCTATTTTGTCTTTTAGCTTAGCTTAAAATAATTGGATTGCAAGTTGTGTGCCTGTATATGTGAAAAGGGACTCAATATGCAAATATTGTTTCTTATCACTGGCAATGTATAAAAAATTAGTACTAATTTTTGAGTGTTTGCTTCTCCCCTATTATTTAGTAGTTCTACCCACATATAACTTTGATAAAGAAGATAAAAAATGCTGCAGGGGAGCCCAGATGTCACCATCTCCCCTCTGCTGCCTGACTTGAACTTTTTTCTCAAAAAAATTCTACTTCTATGAGAAAGTCAATAGTTTGAGTGAATACATAAGGGATCTAGCTGATTTCTGTAGACTTATACTCTTCACTCACTCTCATCCTATCTGATTTAATTGTTTGCTTTCTTCTGCAGAGGAAAGATGCTGTTRTCTGCTATTTGGGAATTTTATATAATGTTCAGTACAGACTCTTCAGTGTACTGGATTTTACGAAGTATAAAATAAGCTGATGATATTTTTTGTTCTGTTAAATGAAATTATACATGGGAAAGGACTGGTATACAAGAAATAGCAGTCAACTACAAGCCGTGTCATGCCTTGAGGTGTCAGTGATTGCTATTTTGTTTCAGTGCAGACTGGAGTCCTTCTTTTCACCAAGGCGTAATGTTCCCACTACAGGCTATAGCTAGCTACTGCTCCAGCCATTCTGCAAATAAATTAATGCAGGTTTTTTTGTGTGGTCCCTCCTGCTAGAGCAAAAAACCTAAAACCGAAGTGTTTATTGTACAGACTCAAAACTCATCCATACTGACCTTTGGAGTAAATAAAGTGCCAAATGTATGTACTAGGCAATGCTATTTATATTATCTAGTCAAGCTGAGAATGCATCATTATGCTGTAGTGTTCTTTCCCAGATCCAAGAAAGCAAACTACAAATCTTCCTTCTACTGCTATCTAGCAAATAGCTCTATTCCACTTTTACATCAATAGCAGTAGGGGTGGAACAATTTTTTCCCAGGTGTCAGATATATATTCTGACACACTGTCTGTCCTGAAGGTGCTGATTCAAATCATTCTGGGAACAGATTTTTATCTAGACTGAAAACATTAATCTTCTACAGTTTTAAATCTAAAATAAAGCAAATAAAGTATAACAAAAATGAAAGCCACTGTATAATTTAAATTAAAAGCTTCATATAAAATGATGCAATATGACTACTGCAGAATCAAAACTAGGCTATTGAGTATTCTGAGATTTGAAAGCCCAGCACTAGCATTGTTTCAAGATAAATTTGTGTAACACACCTGAGAGAGCTATTCATTGGATACCATCTTTCTTTGGAGGCTGAACTGCATACATTTTTAGTAATTAATAATTTGGAATTAATACTTCAGTACATCCTATATTTTGGTGAGATTACGTGGAATATTTGTTTATAGTTAAAATATTCCCTTTTATTTTGGAAGTGAAAAAACCTGGAAAAGCCTTCAACTTGTCTTAAAGTTACATGAAGATGAGTTTGACCTACAATGTGAAATGTGAAACTGAATCACAACTACACAAAAGGACCCAGAGCTGCTTTGGTCAAGATCTAAAATCAGACTTTTCTTGAATGAAACTTGATTCCAGATGAAGGGCTGCAAAGCATCTTTCCCTTCCAATGCTGGTTTGGGTTAAGAGAAGGTATGTTTTTCACTGGGATTTGGGCCCACCTTTAATAACTGGTATTAAGCAAAGATTCTTGTGCAAACTGCTAAACTTTCTTGACTATTTCATTGACATCAAATTAGTAAACAAAACAGGAAAAAAGAGCTTCATCATCCAGCATTTTAGTCTTCAAAACACTGAAAAGTATTTTAACTTGGTGTATGAAGTTGCTGCATTAGTTTGGCCTTGATTGTAAGCTAAGCCAGTTATGCAAGTGGCTGTAGAATGTAAAAGGCTGTGAATTATCTGAAATAACAACTGAAGCAGCTTTCTTCTGCAGTGTGGTTTCTGTTACTCTTAYAAGTTCACTTTGGATGGAAGTTCTTCTATTAGAGAAGGTTTTCTCAGTCTCTGCATTTCTATGAAGAAAAAAATCAGCATTTTAAGTGTTTAAATGTTTAAATGTTTTCTGGATGTCAGCTATTTATCTATCACACAAGACAGCATTTCAGGACATTTTTATTTTCTTTGAAAAACTCTGCAAAACTGAAGTGTAAGGTCAGTTATTGCTGGTTGTGCATGCTGAGCAATATTGTTCTGTTGCTTGGTAACCGGTGAGACAGAGGCACTTTGGAAACACTGATAGAAAAGAGAAAGAGAAAGCTTGACTGCACACACTTGAGCAGAAGACTTTTGAAACTGGTGTTTGTTCCAGGTAGGTCCGAAGAGGTGTTTTTTCATAAAAATCCCCAACAAGTTATTTTCATGTGTTAGAATTTCATAACCAAGCTTATTTTTTCAGACTGTGTTTAAAATTTGCATACCTTAGAAATAAGAATGTTCACTTTTCTTAATATACATTCTTAAAGAATGTTTAGAAGGTGTGTTCTTCTTAGAATAATGTAGTAATAGTGTTGTAACAAAATAAATATGCAGAAGTATTTTGAACTGATACTCTTAGAACTTAACATCTTGATGAGGATCAAGAATGTATTTTTCAAAGCTCAAACGGGTTGACTGTTCCTGGATTACTGAAGTGCTATGTCTTGTGATAAAAAAATTAATAAACAATAGATTTGCTGAGTTAAACAAACAAGCATGAAAGAAAAACAGAGAAATGTATTTTAGCAGGAATTTGGCCTGCACATGGCTTCCTGTTTTATATGCAACAGAAAGCATAAAATTAAGGCAGGATGGATTAGGTCATATGAAAGGTGAACCAGTTTAACCTTTGGCCAAACTCCGGCAAACTGCTTGTGAAGCTTTTAACCAGCTTGGTTAACATATTTTTCTCTGGCGTCTCTCTGACTTCCTGATTCTGACCAATGTCAGGAGCAGAAAGCCTTTATGCATGGTCTTTCTAACCATACAGCAAGCAGGAAGTACTGAACTCTTGCTAGACACTTTATTTCTGCAAAAGTTACAACATTGTTTTGAGGAGCAGAAAAGGTCATGTAGTTCAAATGCAATTTGAAATTGCCTTCAAATTTCAAGGTGTTATTTTGAATGGAACTGAATTCAACTTTTATTTTTCCTGTCAGCTAATTAAACTCAAAAGCTTTGTAAACTTTGTTGGTTTTACCTGCAGAGTAATGTTCTACTTGATGCTGAATACAGATAGACTATGAGAAAGGAGTGACATGTCTTTAGATGCTGATTATTTCATTGATTATTGTGTACAAGAAAAATTAAGTTCAGAGGTCAACTGCTTAGTAATAACCTTCTGTGGAATTCAGCTGATGGCGGAGAGTTCATGTGCAGTATGAAGCATGCATGAAGAAGATGATACCGTTCAAATCAGTGCATTAGCTTTTCACTTTTCCAGAACAGCTTGAGTATCTTAAAACTGTAAGTACACAAGCACTAGAAAATTCTTAATTAGGATCTCACTAAATAGTATTTCTTGTTTACTTATATAGGTAATACATAAATAGAAGGACCAAAAATGAATTCTGCTGTAATAGGAAGCCTTGGAATTTTTGCCAAAATCATTAATATAAGTTATTTGACGGAAGTCTGCAAGAGGCTGAAAGAAGAGCGCAGACTGGAATGGTGCTGTTGTTATGACTCTATAATTGTGTCACTTGTTAACAAATTAATTCCTCCTAGCACAGTAAGCTCTTAACCCAGCATGTCATAATGGAAACAAGCAGTGTTGGAGATGTTGGTAAGGGCCAGATATGGCTAGACTTTCCTAGCAGGCCTCATAAAAAGTGCATCCTTCTTCCCTTCTGTGCTTGGTACATCATAGAAAGAACTGGTAACTGACCACAAAACCTTATTTTTTGTGAATTTCTCTTTATGACCTTACATAGGAAAAATATACCAGTAATGAGGGTAGACAGGCATTCTGTGGAGGAAGAATAAAAAGTAAATCTTAGCTATGTCTCACATTAAATAGTTGACTTAAAATGTTAATAGGGTAAAGAAACAACATTCAGCTGCCATACTGCAAGACAGCTTATGATAAGCCAACTAACATAGTGCTGAGATACCTTGATGTTCTTTTTCAAGAAGCTAGCAAGTTAGGTGTCTGGCCATTTGCCATGTTTTAAAAAATGCTCCCTTGATAAGATGTGTTGGGCTATGCAAGAACTAGCCTTGCTGCAAGTGCTTGCCTGAGTGCAAGCTAGGGATATTATGCTCTTCTATTGCGTGGTGGTGAGGGAGACATAGCTATGCACAGTGGGGCAGGTTTGGGGTCACTCTCAAGCGCTAGTACTTCATATATTTTCAATTTGAGCACCCCACAACACTACAGAAATACACTATGCCAATTAGAAATACCTTATGCAGATCAGAAGTAATCTCATCCCATTTTCATGGAGTTGGACTGAAATTCAATACAGTAAGTGTTCATCGAATATAAACTTGCATACTTCAAATCATTTGAAAAGCAATTATTATTGCATAAAGCATTTGTGTGTATAGTATGATCTCATGGAGTGTTCAATCATTCAAAGTGCTGAATATTCTGGGTTCATCAAACAGAATACTTAYGGACAGATTTAGCTTTACACAAATAAGTAGCCCAATTGACCTCAGTGAGGCCACTCGTGGGCTTAAATGTCAACATGTATCTAAGTGCTTTTCTGGATCAGGGCCAGAACATTCTGTGTTTTGTAAAACAAGGCTCTGAAGTCCTGTTGCAAATGGCTGTAGTTTGCAAGAGTCCCAGAAAACTGAAGCAAAATGAAACAGTACCAAATTCTATCATACTTTGTTCATTTATTTGAAGAGCGTAGTTTATAGTTAATGATTGGCATTACTGCAGAGAAGACTGTTACTATACAGAGACAGCTATACTAGGGAATGGGAAGAAAACATTATTAGGTATTTAAAACATGAAATAGGCCTGGAAAGTGGAGAGAATTCAATTGAGATCATAAGTATCACATTAGCAGCTCAGAGTTTTGTAGGTCTTCGGCACTCGTCTTTCTGTTGGAGACTGTTTTGTGCATTACTGCTTCTAGAGTCCCAACAGTGGAGTGGGGTTGTATAAAAACGAATGTAGCTTCAAAATCAGCTTGCCCAAAGGATGTAGTACGCTCCTGATCCTTAGCACTGCTGCCCTCTGAATGAAGGGTCCCAAGTCCATGGGCTGCACTCTGCAAGCTTCAGCATAACTGATTGCTTTTCAGCCACATACAAAAATGGAAAGATCTGAATACATGTGGTCCTCTACTTATATTGATCAAAGAGAATATAATGTGAGCCCAAGCATGTCACTGTGAATCAAGCAGAATTCCTTTCAGGGTAGCTAACATAGCTGCTGTCTTGCAGGGCAGATCCTCAGTTGGTGTAACCAGCCTAACTTCATCCTCGTGTATGTTGACAGAGAATCTTTAATTTTTGTGTTGAGTTTCCCAACTGCCGTCTTTTTATAGTAGAAAAAAAATCCTGTACGTAATTCTTTTTAGTTGATAGCATGATAAAGAGTACCCTGAGACCCCCAGGTAACAGCACAACATACAAATATTTAGATAATTTCTGCAAGTTTTAATTAAGTCATAGCTCAAAGGATGTAAAATATGTAATGTCAAGCTGCTTCTCAGCACTTTTTGCTCCTCTGAGACTAAGTGTTCTCCCTTTTGTAGTGTACAGACCTTCTGCCAGTCTGACAACTGAGGAACATATATATCACCTTATCTAGCACTACTCCTTTAGGCTAAGGTAAGGCACAAGGAAGGCCATAACTGATTAGGATCTGTGTTTGAAAGAAAAGCAGCTCTGTATGTAGAACAGTATATTACTTGGGTAGAATTGTAATGTTCAAACTGTTGGATTAAAGTGTAAAATCAAGATGAAAGCTTTGCCTTCCTTGGCAGATATTTCAGAGAAATTTGTTGCTAGTGAACTGGAAGGCCAGTCCTTTATCTACAAGGATAAGAGACAATTACTATGCATTTGTATATCTTATGTTACTACTGTTTAAATTTAAAAATATATTAGGTAATTTGAGGAAAAATAGCTGACATGAAATAGTCTTAATGCCTTAGGATAAAGATTTTTGCTGAATTCATTTTGGGTTCCCACTGGATTTGCAAGTCTTTCACATATTAAAATCTTAAATGGATTCAAAAAACCAGAAATTCAAATAAAGTACCCATTTATGAAAACTACAGTTTTTCTGGCCACTTTTTTTTGGAGGGGGGGAGGCATCTCATATTTATAGTCACAACTAGTATTATATATATATATGAGGTGTTTCCCCTGTTAGATATTGTGGCACAATGCTGTATATGGTTCTTCATCTTTACTTGGTCCTTTCACATAGTTTGTCTGAGCTCAAAAAATCAATTTCATTTGCTCCATGTAACTTCATCTATTTTTTCTAGGGTAAAGCCTTGTATTTTATTGGGAAAAACATAGGAAACTCACCACAGAATGTGGAAACAAAAGAACTAGTCATGAACATGTATGTGCGTGCATAATCATCATCCAGAGACCATGCTGATAAACAGTGTGAAACAAAGCATTATTAATAATTCAACAAGCTAGACAGAAAAAATGGCAAAGAAACTGTTTTTTTCCTGTTGAACAATATTTACAATTTTTTAAGAGGTACCTCCTCAGTCAGAAATGATGAATAAGATTGGCGGAGTTGAAAGTTCTGAGATGATTGGTCAGAAAAAGAGCTGATCTTTTCTAAGGAATTGGGATAAACACACCTGTATTTCCAAACACCTAGGGAGCCTTTGTGAGACTTTAGAGGACATGAAGTAAATCAGTCCCTAATTTTCATTGCCTATCTTATGTTAAAATGCTGTACTTAATGAAGATTAATCAAGATAATTTTCCTTTCATTGGCACCATCACCCTTTGCACCTGTACAGAATTATTTATGTAAAATGACTAGTGTTATTGCAGTGCCTCTTATTTGAGATTTCAAATAAGCTTAAAGTGTATGAGATGCCTTAAAATAATTAAAACAAATTAAAATACAAAGATGTAGGCTGATAGAAATCAGTGAAGCCCGCCGATGTACACTGACTGATCCTTTGGGCACACACAGTGCTTCACTGCTCTTTGTCCTAAATTCCTTCCAGCCACACAGATATGCACCAGAAGATATTTTTCCAGAGAAGAAAGATGATCAAGTGTTTAGAAAGGGGGACAGGTTTTTTGGAGGTCCCAGATCAATTTTCAACAGATAGACATTTCCTAAACCACCCAGAGAATGTCTATGTGGTCTTTTGCAAGCAGATGCAAACTCACACTGTTTGCATTCCAAGTCTGGCAATGTGCCAGCTCTGAACTGGAAGCTGGCATATATACAATGTCAGTGGTAGTGAGCCTTGATCTTGACTGGAGCCTTTAGTCTTTTTTGTAATGCAGATACGAATAGCATTAACTAATTCAAGAATGTTTAAAATCAGTAAATCTGATGTTACTCTTCATAAAATAAAAATTGCTGGTCTGTTTCTTGCGCTTAAGAAAAAAACAGAAATTTTAAATGCAGCAAAGACCTAACATCCTTTTTCCCCAGAAAGTGACCTTACCAAGCACTTAAATTACCAATAACAAAAGGTCAAGAAGCATGTATTTAGAAGTCACTGTTTCTGCCAGACAACATGCATATGAAAACAAACCAGTGTTAGCAATGTAGTTTGAAGGAGCAAATCCCTTCTTCAGCCTGTGTCTGTTTCTTCCTCATTGTATCTGAAGATACGTAACTCTTGCATTCACAATCATTTCATGAGATCAGTCTAGTTTTCTTCTTCCCCTGCACAGTTACACCCCTTAACATATAAGTAAATACTTTGAATTTCATTGTAAAAATGTGTCTTAAGTCATTCTTTACAGTAATATATTTTTCTTCCATCTGATCAACTTCTTGATTTTTCTTCTGTCTATTTCCATCTTTTCCTCAGTTTTCCAATTCCAGTGGTTAAGAGTTCTACTTCTCTTTCTCCTACCATGGTTTTCCATTTGCCAGTTCCAGCCTGGCTTTATCTCCCTCTCCAATTCCTATTTGCCCTTTACCTCACAGTTCACTCCTTTCTTTTTCCCTGTCTCTCACCCATGTAGTGCCAGGGAATATGATGATAGTAACACTGCAGCTTGTGATAAATAAATGTTAATATTTTTCATTGTTCATGTCCTTCTGTCCTGTGTTTTCCCTTTTCATTAGTTTTGTCATCCATCCACTTCCCCTATATACTATTTTCCTAACTTTTCTGGGATTTCTTCCTTCCATCCATCCTTGGAGAGTGATTTAGGATTTAAAATTTAGTAGTTTTTTATCTTGGATGGACAAATAAGCAATTTGTACAATGATTTGAAGGGAAGGGAAATGTGTAGATCCTCTCTTCCCTTTCATCCCCTAACAGAAAGGAGGAGTTTGCTGGGAGAATGAAGGATGGAATCATCTTTTTCTGTATGAAAAGGAGAAGTTAGAGGACTGTTGGAACAATTTTGCTTTCCCAACCTTCTGATACATTTACCTGCAGGCAAAAAGGTAAGAGAACTAGATATTCTTCAAGTAGCGCTCAGTCTTATTATTGTCCTACTTCAGATTCCCCCTCCTGGTGACTCTTCTTCCAGTACTTTGCCATAGCAAAGAACAGAAGTGGAGAATTTCCCTACTGCTTTTTGGCAGAAGGAAATCGGTGCTTTCCCTTTACTTCAGTTGCTGTTCACTCAGAAAACAAATTTCCAGTACATTAACAAGAATTTCTTCTGTGGTGTAGCGGTATTGGTTTAGTATTGCCATCTCTCAGATGCAGTGAGATTTTATATATATATGTATATGTTTATCTGATAAATCCAGCAAATACTGTAAGAGTTACATTAACCGYCAGGACTGATTTTCACAAATGTTTTATGCAAAATATAAATGTTTCACAGAAATTAAGAGCATTTGCTGCCTACTGCACTGCTATCAGTTTGTGGTAATTGTACCATAGATGGTACAATGGTTGAGGTCTTCTGACCAGATGTTTCAGCCATAATGCTATTTCTAGTAAAGAAGTTTTGACTATGCATGTGAAAGCATCTATAAATACTGTAACTTATTAGCATTTTTATAGCTAAAAATAAAGGAAACTAATACAACTGTTGATTTGTGCTCAGAAGTTGAAAGATAAAGTAACAATTAAATAGTGGAATTGACTTCAGTTAAGACCTGTGCTGATTAGTGCAGCATACCCAAGCCTGCCACCCCTTTGGGCAAAATATGATGAGAACTCTAAGAATGTAAGCAATCCCATAGAAATTAATGGGATTAAGGAACTGTACTACAAATTTTAGTATCATTTTACTAATCTCCATGTCAACCAGCAAAAGACACTATGTTCCATCATATTTTAGTACCTTTCTTTTTAAGTGTTTCAAGTAGTTTGTGCTGTGTGCTTTTCCCACATCATTAAATGAAAATGCATTTTGGTCTTGGGGTGTGACGAGTTTAATAAACTTCTCTTCTCCTTCTACCTCTTTCATAGGCATATACTAAGCGTACTATATTCTTGTAATTCAGAAAAGTTACTAGGCTAAAGTGAACGATGAGGACTTTGACTGTCATTCATTAAAAGAAGTTCATTCCTCTTTTATACGTATCTTTTCCTCTTTCTGTGGTATTGTGTGTCAGCTTTCTAACAGGATAAATCGACACCAGCATATAGTTAACTGTTTATCAGCAGATGTGTGTATGTGCTAACTTTCCTATTATGTCTTCAAAGTAAAGGCGTTAAGCACTGTAATTCCTACTAAGCATGTGTAGACCCAGTGTTTACTATGATGGACATGATAAAATGAAGAAAATTTTAGAAGGAACTCATCTGACAGAAATCAACTTGTTTTATTTATCTACTCTCTTATAATGTAAGAGATGTGATTTTCTTCAAAGCAGTGAGAGTGTTTAATATTCTACTGTGAGGAGAATCCTGAATTTACAAAATGAAAGCTTTATTTTTTTTCTGTGTAAGAATTTAATGAAAGATGTTGATCAGTATTAACATTTTGGCAAGTTTGCAAGAGCAAAGTTTAAGTTTTAAGAAGTTATAAAAGCTTATCATGGGCAATTTTTATTTGCATGCTCTTGCAATAATAAAGCTAGATTCCTCAAATTACAAAAATAGATGACTTATGAAATGCCTTATGTTCCAGAAGTCAAATGCCTCTGTATATATCCAGTAGTTACTAACAAATGTAAGGAGGGACAAAATGAAATCCAATCCTTTGCAGAATTCTGGCTCTCAGCCCAATTTGTAACTCTGTCACTTCTCCTTAGAGGGCAGAGTACAACATGAGGAGGTGGCAAACACTGCTTGTCTGCTCCTTTTAATGATGCATCAGAAACACTTCAAGAACAGGTTTATTGTTGCAGTCTTAGTTTAAATGCTCATGATGCAAGTCTTGTTCATGGTGTCTGTCTTTCTTAGAAGAAAATACAAATTTTGCTCCATGAAAAATATAAACTTTGCTCCATAAAAATTTTACCCAGTATAACCTCAGATATTAGTGTTAAAAAATTCTAAAGTTTTTCCAAAGTGTGATATTAAAATCAAACAAAAAGACTTGATTTTCAGCCTTCTGAGAATGGCAAACAAACAATATGCTATTAAAATACGATAAACTCACATTCCTTGTTCAGATAACTTAAGGATTTCAAACACAGTTACTCAAAATTAGTGCCTAGGTCAAGACTTTCAAAAGAGACTTAATTTTTCGTGTTCAAACTAAAGCCTTGAGGGAGTCTGATTTCCAGAAAGTCCTTTATGTCTGCTCTTTAAACTTGCCACTAAAGTGTCTAGTTCAATATTTTAAAAGGCAGGGATAAAATATAATTATTCAATTTTGAAAAATCTTGACCCTTCAGTAGTTCTTTTAAACATCAAAATAAATAGTCTGATTTTCAAAACAGTGTGACCTAAAGCTACATTGCAACCAACTAACCACATGGTATGACAGCCAGTTTAGAGAAGAACTTTTGAATGATCCTTATGTGGAAAATAACCCCTCCTGGATTCAAAAGTGTGTAGGGGAAGACACTTGGAGTAAAGGGTTAAACGCTTATTAATCCTCAACTGTCAAATTTAGTAGGCTGTTAGCCAAACTAATCAGCATGATAGGTAGGATAGATAGTAAACATTCCTTAAGCTGCAATAAATAGGCTAAAAACGGTTGATTTGCCTAATCAAAAAGAAAAAAAACCCTACCATGTTCACTGTTAATACAATGAACTTACCAAAATTATAAACATAATTAATTTCAAGTACAAAATGTTAACAAATATTTTCCAGTAAGCAAATCTCTCAATTTAGCCTATGTTTGCCTACCTACATTTTTGCTGTCTTTAGTACACATTCATTCATATTCCCCCACTTGTACAGTGTGCTCTTTTTATGTGCATGTAACACACCTGCACTTTACAGATGTTGTATACAATAATACATTATTTATAGCTAAGCTTTGCTTTGGATTAATTATGAATTAGGTTCTGACTTTAATGGGACTACTTAAACATGTATACTTAATTATAAACAAGTATAATAAACAAGTATGTGCAAGACTGTGACCTGAAAAATCAAGTGAGGCAATTTAAAAAATTATCACTGGATTTGTAGAGATCCTTGTAATAATGAAAAAACATATTGCAAGCAGAGATGACAGTAAAGCCACATTTAAACAAGATAATTGCTAATAAGAGTTCTTCATGTYTGGAATAACAAAAAATATTTACGATATTAGTAATAATCTGGTATTTGGTTTATCTAAATACTGGTCATTTAATTACTGGTTAGGGGTTTAAACATACTCTGTTTCTTGGCAGGTTTTTACTGCCACACTATTTGAATTGGAAAAGTTCAATGGGTAATATTAGCTTAGCTGTGGAACTCTGGTATTTAACAGGATTTTATGAAAAATAGCTAATGTGTGCACGACAGCAAGTTCTCACAGTTAAATATTGTCATAAGGTATCTTACCATTCCATTATAATTCTTAGTTCATTTAGCAATTAAACAAATAAAGTCTGCTAAGGCCACTATTGAATAATAATAACGAGAAAGTTTCTTCACCCATAGATCTCCAAAAAATTGTGGCAAAGCATATGGTTACATTATATAACACAAAATGCTTTGGAAACCTGACCTCACTGGAATAAATAAGGTGTTTATAGACTAGTCCAGTTTTGGTGGCCATTTCTGACAATTTGGTTTAGAAGGAATTCTTCATTTTTTAAATGGAAGTAGTTTTCAACTTAATTCAAAATGCCCCTGAATAAACACTTTACTAAAGTAAGGACATTTGGTAAAACAGAATGGGGCGATAATAAAAATCAGGGAATGAAGAGTCATGGAAGAAATCTCAGAACTGGAGAAAAAATTATTTGCTATCTCCATCAGCCTGCAAAACCTTTCTGGTTTAGTATCTGATACTCATATCTTTATCAGTAATTTAACATCAATGGAGTAGAATAAGCATAATGCCAGTACTATTATATTGACTTGCAGATTTAAGATGAGGTTCAGAAGTTTTACCAGCTCTTTGTATGATATCCTCACTTTTATGGCCAAAAGGCTTTAAGAGACATATATCTACAGCTTTTCACCTAAAAAAGCCTGACAATGTCTGCAACTCTTGATATCCTTAATTAAAGAACTGCCAAGGCTAAAGTTAACTGACTTCTTTTGTTCAGTGGAGTTATCCTGTTTCTACACAGGTTGGACAGATAAGTAGAGTGGGAAAGAGAAGCTTTATTTTTTTCCTTGAGGAAGGATTGTTCAAATCTTGCTAAGGGCCTGAAAACTGGTGGTTTAGTAATGTGCATCTTAAGTAGCTAAATGGCAGAAAACGTGTATCTTCTTCCTTGCAATGCTCTGTGACAAATGATTCGAATAACATTTTTTACCTGTTGCTTGTAAATCTTATCCTCCAGAAGAAATGGTGACGATGCTAATGACAAAAGATCTCCAGCAGGGATGGTTTGTGATGTGTACATCTGCAAATACAATACCAAAAGTTAATTTAACAGTGAAGACTGCCTTTTCCTACTTAAATGGTCAGGCAAAAGCAGATATTCAGATGAAGACAAATGGTAAAATGACTGTATCTCCAGCTTATCACAAACATATACTTTGGCTATTTCAGATCTTACATTTAATATTACTGTCCTTCATAGTTTATAGTCCAGATCCTGCAAATGTTTAGGTTTTCATTCACTTTAGCAATGTTAATAATTTGATTACAATTAGGCACCATATGCATGCATGATGTGGCCATGCCAGGTTCTGAACTTCCTTGACCCTGATTGACCCTGATAAATGATACTGAGTAGGTAATATCCTAAAAATAGGATCATATGTTCCTCCAAGCTGGATCGTACTTCATGGTCCCTTTTTCTATGGTGACAAATAACATTGCCAGGACTTGCAGGCAATATATTGCCTTCAAGTCATGGACAGGAGATTAATGATTTATAATGTGTAATTATTAAGCACCTTAAGCAGATTTGTTCTTTGGGAATGGGGAGACACTCTCATGATACAAAAAACAGCTCAAGAAAAGGAAAGTGGGTCTCTATCCTAATAGTTAGCCCTCTCACCTCAGGGGTGTTTGGTCCCTTCCTTGCGGCCAAGACCATTATTTAATAACACTCACAAACAGATTACCACTCAACTGCAGTCACATTCCCACTTCTTTCTGGCCCAGTGCCTCCTGAATTCCCTTTTACAGTGTGCGTGGCACAGCTTCTGTGGGAAAATGCTCTCACCAAAAATACTCTGCGAGTTGGTGGCTGTCTATTGGCAGCAGGGACACAGATTTGAGTCCCTTCAGTAAAAAAAGGAGATGGGAATGAGGGCTCTCACACCCAAGTGGTCCCATCACTGAAGAGCTGCAGAAGGAGGCATTGCAGTTACGGCTCCTGGTGCGTCAGACCAGCAGAGTGAGCGGCACCTCGGCGCCCTGGAGGAGGAGGTGGAAGCGCCTTCCTTCACGGCGGTGGGCTGGAGGAGGTGGAAGCGCCTTCCTTCACAGCCGTGGGCCGCGTGCCGAAGCACTCCTCCTCCGCCGTGCTCGGAAAGGCCCTGGAGCCGGGGAACAGGATTTAAAGGGTACTCTTCTCCGCAGTGTTTCCACTGCGTGACTCTATGCATCATCAAAGGTGGGTATTTATACCATCTTATTTTAAGCATCTAAGATGGGTGTCTTATCCCTGATAGTGTCAGCGATCTCCAGAGGGCAATTTGGAGAACCTAAATAAAAAGCGTAGTGCTCCCATTTGACTACATTAAGCACTTCAGCCGAATGCCTAAGGTCAGATGATGTGCTGTCTTAGATGTCCCCTTGCTCCGTGCGGCTCTTCCGACTCCTGTTTCTCTGATTCCTCGTTTCGCCCATGCCCTGAACGTAGAGCCCTGCCACCTGACTCGGCAGGTTGGACATCGACATCTGACGACCGGCCGGTTACTGTGTTCGTGAAGCCTTTACTAGTGCAGCACTTCGTCGGCTTCTGCTTCCTCCATTAGCTAACGGACCCAACCGCCCGCACCGCCGCCGGGGGGGGGCCGAGGCGCGAGGCGCGGGCCCCGCCCCTCACCCCTGCCGCGGCGCGCGGGAACGGCCGTTGGGCCCCGCCCACGCGCGCGCCCTCTGTTGCTGCCCCGGCCGCCGTCGGGGAGCCGAGCCCCGAGGGAAGGGGCGGGCAGGGCTAACGCGAGCCGCACTGAGCCGTGTGCGTCCAGCAAGCAGTAACGCAGCTCTCAACGGGGCGGGGGGGACCCAAAAAAACCCACAAAGGGGAGGGTGTGGGGCCAGGCGCAGGACTTTGGAAGCGAGAACAGTTTTTTGTTTGTTTGTTTCAGCCACGCGAGTGGCGGAATTCACT